>NC_083846.1:4610498-4705645 GCF_015708825.2 Lethenteron reissneri
AAAGTGTGTTCCCGTCAAGAAGTTCCTGCCGTCAATTCCATACTTCACATGTGTAGTAGCTACGGGCCACGCACTTTCAAGGGCCCGCGCTAAATGCTTTCAAGTATTCAATTCTGGTTCAGTGATTCAGCACTTGCTCTATTACTATAGTACTATACCGCCTACAACTCTTATAAACGACCTGGTGTTTAAGGTTAGATGTTTTCATTTGGCTGTATAGCTGTATAGCCAAAGGAAAAAAGTACAATTACCTGACAATACAAGTCAAATATGACGTGTTTTAAATATTTACGCGTTGTTTTTATTTCATTTAGGGCCCCTTTGTAACATTTGCTCTACAGGCCCCGGCACTGGCGCTGTCCTTACGGGAAGCAACGAGACCCACGCACAGAAGCCGACGACGGGAGAAGCAGCAGCGGTGTCCACAAGTTTCAAGTTGCATTGATTAGGTTTTGCCCTGTGAGCCATTCGGCTCTTGATCGGGTGCAACCGCAACAAACAAAAAAACTAAAACATGAACAAGAAAACATCTTAAGTGACTGATTGCAAACAGAAAATCCAAGGAAAGACAGCAAAATATTGCAGAAAAAGCACCGTACACCAACATTGTGTGCAAAAATCCCAGTGGGATGCAAGTCAAACAACAATAACAACCACAAGACAATAAGATAATTGTTTTTTTACCCTTCTATCTGGCAACAAAACTGACACCTTTTTTACAAGGAGTCATGTTTACATAGACCACAATACCTGCAGTCATAATGCAAAAAAAACATAACTCGATAATGTATGCACTGTCCTTGAAGTTGATTGGTCCACACCCGAGACAGCTTTCCTTAGAGCCTAGTCTCACATGGGTTGGACCAGATGACGCCAAAAGGCGCACAACTCAAAGACAATGCACCATCAGAGTATGAGAGCTCGGGGTTAAGCATTTATACCATTGGAACCTCATTTGCCAGTAAAAATATGATAATTTTTTTTTTACCCTTTTATCTGGCAACAAAACTGACACCTTTTTTACAAGGAGTCGTGTTTACATAGACCACAATACCTGCAGTCGTAATGCAAACAAAAAAAAACACAACTCTGATAATGCATGCACTCTCCTTGAAGTTGATGGTCCACACCCGAGACAGCTTTCCTTAGACAACTTGAGATTAAGGCCATCAGTCTAACTCTGTACTACAACAAACAAACATGGCCCAACTTCCCGAAGCAGCCAGCTGTCCGTAGATTACTAAAGAAAAGGGGGACCCCGTCAGCGTGTAACATTAAACGAGGTCGCGGAGCTAAGGATGACTATCTAGACGCGTCGACACGACCGTGTTTGTGACGCAGAACAGGAGACAATCTTGAGATCTTGGCAGAGGTTGCACGCGCGGGGGGTATAAAGACGGGAGGGTTGTCCGTTCGGTCCAAACACTTTGGCGAAACATCTGTGGGCAGGTGTGATGACAAGCGCGGTGGGGTGGTGGTTGTTGCGGTTGTTGTTGAGATGGTGGAGGCTACTTGGTTCTTTCGGTAAAGTCACGTAGAATGGAAATAGAAAAAATAAAAACACAATAAAATAATTATCACGACGTTTCGGCCACAACGCAAAGCAGCCGTCCTCTACGTGACTTTACCGAAAGAACCAAGAAGATGAATCCCTGCAGTCACGAAAGCTTTAAATCGAAATTTAACGGTGGAGGCTGTGTTGGTGATGATACGAGTGGTGGTGGTGATGTTGTTGTTGTTGTTGTTTTTGATGATAGTGGTGGTTGTGATGATCATGATGGTCGTAGAGATGGTTGGTGGTGGTGGTGCTGTTGTTGCGGTTGTTGATGAGATGGTGGAGGTTACTTCTTGGTTCTCTCGGTAAAGTCATCACGTAGAATGGAAATAATAAAATAATAAAATAAAATATAATAAAATTATTCTCACGACGTTTCGGCCACAACGCAAAGCAGCCGTCCTCTACGTGACTTACCGAAAGAACCAAGAAGATGAATCCCTGCAGTCACGAAAGCTTTAAATCGAAATTTAATGGTGGAGGCTGTGTTGGTGATACGAGTGGGGTGGTGATGTTGGAAGTGGTTGTTGTTGTGTTTGATGATAGTGGTGGTGGTGATGGTGGTAGAGATGATGATGGTGGTGATGATGATGGTGGTGGTGGCAATGATGATGGTGGTGATGATAATGGTGGGATGATGATGATGGTGGTGATGATTATAATGGTGATGATGGTGGTGGTGATGATGATGGTGTGATTATGATGATGGCGATGATGATGGTGGTGAGGATGATGATGGTGATGGGGATGATGATGGTGGTGGTGGGGATGATGATGGGGATGATGACGATGATGGTGATGATGGTGGAGATAATGGTGATGATGTTGATGATGATGTTGGTGATAATGATGATGATAGTGGTTGGGTTGGTGATGATGGTGGGGGATGATGATGACGGTAGTGATGATGATGAGCAAATGATGGTGGTGGTGATGGCGGGCTACGCAGAGGAGCGCCACGCTGGCTAGGAGATGTTAACTACCTCGCCTGGTGTACAGGAGGTCATGGGTTCGATCGCGACCCTGACGCCTGCTGCTGTATATTTGGAGTTTGCGTCTTTCATCATCACCACAGTGGCTAGGAGATGTTAACTACCTCGCCTGGTATATATGAGTTCGTGGGTTCGATCACGACCCTGACGCCTGCTGTATATTTGGAGTTTGCGTCTCTCATCATCACCACAGTGGCTAGGCGATGATAACTACCTCGCCTGGTGTACAGCAGGTCGTGGGTTCGATCGCGACCCTGATGCCTGCTGTATATTTGGAGTTTGCATCTCTCATCATCACCACAGTGGCTAGGAGATGTAACTACCTCGCCTGGTGTACATGAGGTCGTGGGTTCGATCGCGACCCCTGACGCCTGCTGCTGTATATTTGGAGTTTGCGTCTTTCATCATCACCACAGTGGCCAGGAGATGTTAACTACCTCGCCTGGTATACAGGAGGTCGTGGTTCCATCGCGACCCTGACGCTTGCTGCTGTATATTTGCAGTCTGCGTCTCTCTTTCTCTCCGTGGTCACGGGGATTTTTTTTCTCCGGCTCCTCCGGTTTTGTCCCTCCAGATTTCGAAGCTCACGCGTTTAGAGTATTTGTCTACCGCTAATAAATGTCACGTGGTGATGAGCCACTTCGTGCGGCTGTCACTTGTGATGGTCAAGTCGCTCCTGACAAACAGCGGCTACTGTTGCTCAGTGGGGTCTTGCCTGGTGAAAATAAAATCATAAAAAAATGTTTGATGATTTTCTTAGTTCTCGCGATCGAACTTTACCCAAAGAACCAAGAAGTATGAATTCCTGTAGTCACCGAAGCTTTAAATCGAAAAAAAGATGATGATGATGTCGATGATGTAGATGATGATGTTGATGCTGATGTTAATAATGATGATGATGTTGATGATGATGTGAATGACGCTGTCCTTTCCGACAGCCTGTTCTTCACCTGAGGACGGCTGCTTGCGTTGTGGCCGAAACGTCGTGAGAATTATTTTATGATGTTTTATTTTCATTATATTATTATTTCCATTCTACGTGACTTTACCGAAAGAAGCAAGAAGATGAATCCCTGCAGTAACGAAAGTTTTACATCGAAATTGCCGAGTGTCACCCCATGGGCGTTGTGAATAGTCACTCAACAATAACGACTGAGAAACGGGCGAACACTTGGCAAAGCAACACACTCCCCCCCCCCCCCCATCTCTTTCCCTGGAACAATGAAACGAACTAGATTTGAAGCTTTCGTGACTGCAATGATTCATACTCTTAGGTTTTTTTCCGTAAAGTCACGTAGGGGGAAATAAATAAATAAATAATAGATACATAATAAAAATACTAATAGAAATAAATTAATTTCGATTTAAAGTTTTCGTGACTGCAGGGATTCATCTTCTTGGTTCTTCGGTAAAGTCACGTAGAATGGAAATAATAAAATAATGAAACATAAAAATAATAAAATAATAAACGAAATATTTTATTACGCTTTATTTTTTATCATTTTATTATTTTCCTTCTACGTGACTGTACCGAAAAAAACCAAGAAGAGAAATAAAATAATAAATCACGACGTTTCGGAGGCAACACAAGCTTCATATTCTTAGGTTTTTTCGGTAAAGTCACGTAGGTAAAAAAATAAAATTAATAAAAGTAAAATTAAAAATAAAATAATTTCTCTCACTTGATACAGCTATCGTGCTGTGACGGTTCCACCTGAAGACGGAAGCTTGTGTTGCCTCCGAAACGTCGTGATTTTTATTTTTTTGATTTAATTTTTTTACCTACGTGACTTTACCGAAAAAAACCTAAGAATATGAATCCTTGCAGTCACGAAAGCTTCAAATCTAGAATTAACACAAGCTTCCTTCATCAGGTGACTTTACCGAAGAAAAAAAAACCCCTAAGAGAATGAAACGAACTTTGTTTTCTGTGTTGAAGGTTCGAGGTCTCGTTACGAGTTGGAGATCCGGAATTCTTCCCAGCTCACCATGGCTGGACCTCGCTTTGGCTGCGAATCATCACTGCCGCCGCTGCTGCTGCTGCTGCTGATGATGATGATCGCCTTAGCGTGACGCTAAAGTCTCCGGCTCTAGCGAGGTCTCACTGCTCGGTCCGAATCACCACCGTCGCCATCGAGGACACATTGTGCGGCATCTGTTACGACGTCAACACGACCATCTGCCAGGGCGCGTGCGTGACCAAGGTGGGAAGAAGTGGTGGTGGTGGTGTAGTGCTCGTGTGTGAGTCGCCTCTGTTGTGCGTTGGGGCGATGCACTGCTGATGAAACCGCGCGTCGCCAGCCGAACTCTGGGTTACAGCAGAAACGACGATCAGTTGAACGCGTGTGAGGCTTTCGCCACCAATATTATTCATAAGCAACGTTTTTTTGTGGTTTAGAACCCGTGTCGCCAGGCTCACATAGCGCAGCGCGCTAACCGCTGCACCACCGCTCCTCCCCCACCACCGCAACGCTCACAGCAAAGCTACGCGCTCCACGGCCGCTCGGTGCAGCGCGCTAACCGCGGCACCACCGCTCCTCCCCTACCACCCCCCCCCCTACAGCAACTCCACGGCCGCTCGGTGCAGCGCGCTAACCGCTGTACCACCGCTCCTCCCCCACCACCCCCACCTCCTCCCCCACCCCCCACAGCAAGACTACGCGCTCCACGGCCGCTCGGTGCACGTGCTAACTGCTGCCCCACCACTCCCCTACCACCCCCACCCCCCAGCGCGCTAACCGCTGTCCCACCGCTCCTCCCCCACCAACCCCCCCCCCCCCACAGCAAAACTACGCACTCAACGGCCGCTCAGTGCAGCGCGCCTGCGTCTACTCGGAGGTGCGCTACGAGTCGTCGGTGCTGCTGCGCTAACCGCTGTCCCACCGCTCCTCCCCCACCACCCCCCCCAGCGCGCTAACTGCTGCCCCACCGCTCCTCCCCCACCCCCCACAGCAAAGCTACGCGCTCAACGGCCGCTCGGTGCAGCGCGCTAACCGCTGCCCCACCGCTCCTCCCCCACCACCACCCCCCCAGCGCGCTAACTGCTGCCCCACCGCTCCTCCCCCACCCCCCACAGCAAAACTACGCGCTCACGCCGCTCTGGTGCAGCGCGCTAACCGCTGTCCCACCGCTCCCCCACCCCCACACAGCAAAACTACGCGCTCCACGGCCGCTCTGTGCAGCGCGCTAACCGCTGTCCCACCGCTCCCCTACCCCACACAGCAAAACTACGCGCTCCACGGCCGCTCGGTGCAGCGCGCTAACCGCTGCCCCACCGCTCCCCCCACCCCCCAGCGCGCTAACCGCTGTCCCACCGCTCCCCTACCCCCCCCAGCAAAACTACGCTCTCCACGGCCGCTCTGTGCAGCGCGCTAACCGCTGTCCCACCGCTCCCCCCACCCCCCACAGCAAAACTAACGCGCTCCACGGCCGCTCAGTGCAGCGCGCTAACCGCTGTCCCACCGCTCCCCCACCCCCACAGCAAAACTACGCGCTCCACGGCCGCTCAGTGCAGCGCGCTAACCGCTGTCCCACCGCTCCCCCACCCCCCACAGCAAAAACTACGCGCTCCACGGCCGCTCAGTGCAGCGCGCTAACCGCTGTCCCACCGCTCCCCCACCCCCCACAGCAAAACTACGCGCTCAACGGCCGCTCTGTGCAGCGCGCCTGCGTCTACTCGGAGGTGCGCTACGAGTCGTCGGTGCTGCTGCGCTAAACCGCTGCCCCACCGCTCCCCCCACACCCCCAGGCGCGCTAACCGCTGTCCCACCGCTCCCCTACCCCCCCACAGCAAAACTACGCTCTCCACGGCCGCTCTGTGCAGCGCGCTAACCGCTGTCCCACCGCTCCCCCACCCCCCACAGCAAAACTACGCGCTCAACGGCCGCTCTGTGCAGCGCGCCTGCGTCTACGCGGAGGTGCGCTACGAGTCGTCGGTGCTGCTGCGCGGGTGCCCGGCGCGTCCCCGCGCGGCCACCGTCTCCGTGCCCGCCGCGGTGTCGTGCGCGTGCCGCCGCTGCGACTCGCGCACCACCGACTGCACCGAGCGGAGCGTGGGGCCAGACTTCTGTCGACTGCGCAGAGGCGGCGGATGAGGCGGGTGGTGGTGGGGGGAGGGGTGGGGGGTGGATGAGGCGGTTGGTGGTGGGGGGAGGAGTGGGGGTGGGGGGTGGATGAGGCGGTTTGGTGCGGGGGGGGGGGTGTGGGGGGTGGGGGGTGGTGGATGAGGCGGTTGGTGGTGGGGGGTGGGGGGTGGATGAGGCGGTTGGTGGTGGGGGGGGGGTTGGGGGGGGGGGTGGGTGGGGGAGGGTGGGGGTGGGGGGTTGGGGTTGGTGGCTAGGAGTGGGGGGGGGCTAGGGCCTAGGAGCGTTTGGGCCAGACTTCTGTCGACTGCGCAGAGGCGGTGGATGAGGCGGTTGGTGGTGGGGGGGTGGGGGGGGTGGATGAGGCGGTTGGTGGGGTGGGGGGGTGGGGGGGTGGGGGTTGGATGAGGCGGTTGGTGGGTGGGGGGTGGGGTGGGGTTGGGGGGGGGCGGTGGATGAGGCGGTTGGTGGGTGGGAGGTGGGGGTGGGGTTGGGGGGGTGGTGGATGAGGCGGTTGGTGGGTGGGGGGTGGGGTGGGGGGGGGTGGTGGATGAGGCGGTTGGTGGTTGGGGGGGAGGGGGGGGTTGGGGGGGGTGGGTGGATGAGGCGGTTGGTGCGGAGAGGGGGGGTGGGGGTGGATGAGGCGGTTGGTGGTGGGGGGGTGGGGGGTGGGGGGGAGGGGGGGGTGGGTTGGGGGGGGTGGTGGATGAGGCGGTTGGTGCGGAGGGGGTGGGTGGGGGGTGGATGAGGCGGTTGGTGGTGGGGGGGTAGGGGGTGGGGGGGAGGGGGGGGTGGGTTTGGGGGGGGTGGTGGATGAGGCGGTTGGTGCGGGGGGTTGGGGGGGGTGGTGGATGAGGCGGTTGGTGGGTGGGGGGTGGGGTTGGTGGGGTGGTGGATGAGGCAGTTGGTGCGGGGGGAGGGGGGGTGGATGAGGCGGTTGGTGCGGAGGGGGTGGGTGGGGGTGGATGAGGCGGTTGGTGGTGGGGGGGTGGGGGGTGGGGGTGTGGGGGGAGGGGGGGGTGGGTTGGGGGGGGTGGTGGATGAGGCGGTTGGTGCGGGGGGAGGGGGGGTGGGGGGTTGGGGGGGGGGTGGATGAGGCGGTTGGTGGTGGGGAGTGGTGGGGGGGAGAGGGAGAGGGGGGGTGGGGGAGAGGGTTGGGGGGGGAGAGGGGGGGGTTGGAGTGGAAAAGTGGGGGGGTTGGGGGGGTGGGCTTGTTGGAAATATATTTGAGTGGGGGGGGGGGTTGGTGGCTTGGGGTAGGGGTGGGGTGGTTAGGAGTGGGGGGGGGTCTAGGAGTTTGGTTGGTGGCTAGGAGTGGGGGGGGGGTGGACTACGAGTGGGGGGGTTGATGGCTAGGAGTGGGGAGTGGGGGGGGGGTGGCGGTGGGGGGGGTGGCTCGGATTGGGGGGAGGGCTAGGAGTGGGGGGGGGCTAGGAGTGGGGGGGCTAGAAGTGGGGGGGGGCTAGGAGGGGGGGGGCTAGGAGTGGGGTTGGTGGCTAGGGGGGGGCTAGGAGGGGGGAGGGCTAGGAGGGGGGGGGCTAGGAGGGGGGAGGGCTAGGAGGGGGGGGGCTAGGAGGGGGGGGGGGGCTAGGAGGGGGGGGCTAGGAGGGGGGAGGGCTAGGAGGGGGGGGGGCTAGTAGTGGGGTTGGACAGGAGGATTACCTCTGGAATGTGTTGTCTTGAGTTTTGTGTGTTGTGTTGTTGTCTTGAGTTTGTGTGTTGTTGTTGTTGTCTTGAGTTTGTGTGTTGTTGTTGTCTTGAGTTTGTGTGTTGTTGTTGTCTTGAGTATTGTGTTGTGCCATGTTGGTCTAACATTTGTCGTTATATTCTCCGGGTTTTGCTCGAAAGGCCTCATAATGTATGGCGCAATAAAAGTGACGCCTCACCAAAGGGGGACCCTATTACAGACTCCGCATGGAGTGGCTTCTTGTGTGACTGGGAGCGTTGACGTTGATTGTGTGTGTTGTGTGTGGTGTGTGTGTGGTGTGGTGTGTGTGTGGTGTGTGTGGTGTGGTGTGTGTGGTGGTGTGTGTGTGTGTGTGGTGTGTGTGGTGTGTGGTGGTGTGTGTGGTGTGTGTCTGTGTGTGTGGTGTGGTGTGTGGTGTGTGTGGTGTGTGTGGTGTGTGTGGTGGGGTGTGTGTGTGGTGTGTGTGGTGTGTGTGTGGTGTGTGTGGTGGTGTGCTGTGTGTGTGATGTGTATGTGTGTGGTGTGTGTGAGTGGTGTGTGTGGTGTTGTGGTGTGGTCTGTGTGTGGTGTGTGTGTGTGTGGTGGTGTGTGGTGTGTGTGGTGGGTGGTGTGTTTGTGTGGTATGTGTGGTGGTGTGTGTGGGGTGTGTGTGGTGTGTGTGCGTGGGGAGGTGTGTGTGTGTGTTTGTGGTGTGTTTGTGTGGTGTGTGTGTGGTGGTGTGTGTGGTGTGTGGTGTGTGTGTGGTGTGGTGTGTGGTGTGTGGTGGTGTGTGTGTGTGTGTTGTGTGTGTGTGGTGTGTGTGTGTGTGTGGTGTGTGTGTGTGTGTGTGTGTGTGGTGGTGTGTGTGGTGTGTGTGTAGTGTGTGTGTGGTGTGTGTGGTGTGTGTGGTGTGTGTGGTGTGTGTGGTGGTGTGTGTGTGGTGTGCGTGTGGTGGTGTGTGTGGTGTGTGTGTGTGTGGTATGTGTGTGGTGTGTGTGTGTGGTGTGTGTGTGCGGGCCCATTGCTGAAAAATTTCAAAGCTTACAGGCACATTTTTGTGTGTTTTACGACGCTGGCCACTGGCACACCTCCATTGTTTCGCAGCCGGAGCACCCATTGGTTTAGAGACGCCTTGCGACACTGAGCTTTCTGATTGGCTTAGCCTGCACGTGTACGGAAGTGGATGACGACCACTCACAGGAGCGCGGCCGAGTTACCGCCTGCTCGCGATTGGTGGGATTTGCACGTGAGGACGAGGGGGGGGGGGGGGGTCGGGAATGACTCGTCATACATTCAGCAGGCGATTAGTTGCCCGCTCACTATCGGCCAGAGGTCGCAACCGGGTATCCGATACCCGTACCCTACCCGATACCCGGCTACCCGTACCCGGCCGGGTACGGGTACCCGTTTGCGACCCTGGTGCGGCCGGGTACGGGTAGGCCGTGAGTCACTGGTGAGTCACCGTTTGTCACTCATTTCCCAACGTCTTGTCTCTTCTCACAATTCAAGTTCCTAGAATCAACCCACCCGCGCCTGCAACATGGCTTCATCCCAGAGGTCGCAATCGGGTACCCGATACCCGTACCCTACCCGTACCCGGCCGGATACGGGTAGGGTACGGGTACGGCCGGGTACTGGTACGGGTACCCGTTTGCGACCCTGGTGCGGCCGGGTACGGGTACGGGTAAGGAATCAAAACCCGTTTGCGACCTCTGCTATCGGCCTATTTCGCAAACGCTCTACAATTCGAGCGGTCGATTGCAACAACGGGCAGCAGCTCCGATTTGAAGCAAAGAGGTACAAGGCTGAGAGGGTGGGGCCTGCCATTCCGTGGACTCGGATGGATCGGGGCTGTACATCTTCTCGGTTGAAATTATGTCTATGTTTATATATCTGAATGGCTTCATGAACAAACCTTTGATCGTCGCCCGAAGATTTGCAGAGTATCTTGGTCTCGGAAAAAAAACAATATCACGCGAGCCCACAGCGTTATAAGGATGGCCAGCCACGTGACTTTACCGAAAGAACCAAAGGGTAAGTGGGGAGACTGTTTGACTTGTTGAAGCTGTTAACATTACATTAAATCCTTTATATTAAGTTCACTGCTTGCTTGCTTGCGTGCTTGCGTGCTTGCTTACGACCGTGCAAATCTTTCGGTCGTTTTTTAACCCACTTCCCGTGATCCAATCGAGCTGACATTTTGCACACAGACTCGTTGTGCGTGACAATTAATTTTCGTGAAAATTTTTTTCTCAAATTTTACACTGTTTAGGGAAATGTTTTTAAACATTTAATTACCAATTGCTTAATGGTGGCAGACAATCATCTGACCCATAGGTGGCAGCCATCTCAAGCCAGAGGACGAGAGGACTCTAGCCGCCCCGATGCCACGCATATAAAGGATTTATAGTGAAAAACTTAGTTTTTACGGGTTAATTTTTTTCGTTTAAAGCTAAAGTCCCATACAAGTGTTAACATTGTTTTGAATCACCCTGTATTTAGGGTGGTTCCCTTTGTTCTTCACATTAGGAATCGGGGGGGGGAGCCTTGCCCCCCCCCCCATTCTCCACCCTGCTCCCCCAAACTCCACCCAGAGCGGACAAACAAAAACAGACAACGAGGAGATGCAAAAACAACCACAGATGAATATTTAATCGATACCGTGACCCCCATCGAAACTGCGAGCCCTTTTGTTTGAACTAAAAGGAGCCAGCAGCAGCAGCAACACAGGAAGAGATGAGGATTGTTGTCTCATCCGAACCGTTGTTGTTATTGTTGTTTACATCTCACAAACATCTTTCTTTTTAAATCCTTTATATTAAGTTCACTTGCTTGCTTGCTTGCGTGCTTGCTTGCTTGCTTAGGACCGTGCAAATCTTTCGGTCGTTTTTTAACCCACTTCCCGTGATCCAATCGAGCTGACATTTTGCACACAGACTCGTTGTGCGTGACAATTTATTTTCGTGAAATTTTTTCCCCAAAATGTTTCACTTTTTAGGGAATTTTTTTTCATATTTAATTTAATATACCAATGTGATAAAAATGAAACTCTTACTCAAGAAAAACAGAAATGAATAATAAAATAAACCCGATGCCACGCATATAAAGGAGAACGTGGACAGGGTTACTCGACACAAAGTGGCTGCTGGGATTAAAACAAACACGACAACAACAACAACACACACTCGCAAAGAGAGACACAGCGAGACAGAGAGAGAGAGAGAGATCTCAACGAGGTTAGATCAAGTCCAAATCTTAGTCCGGTCCGGTGGGGTCACGTTGGGGTCACGACCAGACGAATGTAGCCCATCCCCTCCACACCGCCTCGAAAGGTTCCGTTTGGAGGCGCGCCACGCTGCTACAGCTTCGTCTGCCTGATGGGACTTGCGGAGTTCGAATCGAGGCCGTTCGTGTCGAGCGGCTGCTTCTTCTCCTCCGGCACCTCCACTTGAATATCTTCGGGTTCCTTTTTACAAAGACGCGAACGCACCACAAAACGCACCATTGGAATTCTAGATTTGAAGCTTTCGCGACTGCAGGGATTCACGTAGAAGGGAAGTAGTAGTCACGGCACGTGTCGTGACCACGTGTGTCGTGACCACGTGTGTCGTGACCACGTGTGCTGACCACGTGCCGTGACCACGTGTGTCGATGACCACGTGTCGACGACCACGTGCCGTGACCACGTGTGTCGTGACCACGTGTGTCGTGACCACGTGCCGTGACCACGTGCCGTGACCACGTGTCGTGACCACGTGCCGTGACCACGTGTGCCGTGACCACGTGTGTCGTGACCACGTGTGTCGTGACCACGTGTCGTGACCACGTGTGTCGTGACCACGTTGTGTCGTGACCACGTGCCGTGACTACGTGCCGTGACCACGTGTGTCGTGACCACGTGTGTCGTGACCACGTGTGTCGTGACCACGTGTGTCGTGACCACGTGTGTCGTGACCACGTGCCGTGACCACGTGCCGTGACCACGTGTGTCGTGACCACGTGTGCCGTGACCACGTGTGTCGTGACCACGTGTGCTGACCACGTGCCGTGACCACGTGTGTCGATGACCACGTGTCGACGACCACGTGCCGTGACCACGTGTGTCGTGACCACGTGTGTCGTGACCACGTGCCGTGACCACGTGCCGTGACCACGTGTCGTGACCACGTGCCGTGACCACGTGTGCCGTGACCACGTGTGTCGTGACCACGTGTGTCGTGACCACGTGTGTCGTGACCACGTGCCGTGACTACGTGCCGTGACCACGTGTGTCGTGACCACGTGTGTCGTGACCACGTGTGTCGTGACCACGTGTGTCGTGACCACGTGCCGTGACCACGTGCCGTGACCACGTGTGTCGTGACCACGTGTTGTCCGTGGACCACGTGTGTCGTGACCACGTGTGTCGGTGACCACGTAGTGTCCGTGACCACGTGTGCCGTGGACCTACGTGCACGTGACCAACGTGTGTCGTGACCACGTGTGGCGTGACCACGTGTGTCGTGACCACGTGTCCGTGACCACGTGTGTCCGTGACCACGTGTGGTCCGGTGACCCACGTGGTGTCGTGACCAGTGTGCCGGTGACCACGTGTGTCGTGACCACGTGTGCCGTGACCACACTGTGCACCGTGACCACGTGCCCGTGACCACGTGTGTCGTGACCACGTGTGCCGTGACCACGTGTGTCGTGACCACGTGTTGTCCGTGATGACCACGTGTGTCGTGACCACGTGTGCCGTGACCTACGTGGTGCCTTGTGACCACGTGTGTCGTGACCACGTGTCATCGTGACCACGTGCCGTGACCACGTGTGTCGTGACCACGTGTGTCGTGACCACGTGTGTCGTGACCACGTGTGCCGTGACCACGTGTGTCGACGACCACGTGTGTCGTGACCCGTGTGTCGTGACCACGTGTGCCGTGACCACGTGTCGAGCTCACCTGAGGCTCGTCCTCGCCGTGCCTCACCCCGCACCGCAGCAGGCGCCGCATCTTGTCCGACCAGAAGCAGCAGAGGTCACAGACGGGGCGCACGAGGCCGGGACTCAGACTGGCGCCTTTCGTGGGACCTGGCAGCACAACGGGGACGCTCGTCAGGACGGACGTGGTGGTGGGGGGGGTGGTGGTGGGGGGGAGTGGTGGGGGGTGGTGGTGGTGCGGGGGGTTGTAGTGCGATGGTGGTGGAAAGGGTGGGGGTGGGGGTGGTGGGGGTGGTGGTGGGGGGAGTGGTGGTGGTGTGGGGTGGTGGAAGGGGTGGGGGGTGGGGGGGTGGTGGTGGGAGGAGTGGTGGTGGTGGGGGGTGGTGGTGGGGGGGGGTGATGGGGGGTGGTGGTGGGGGGGTGGTTGGGGGGGGATGGTGGGGGGGTGGTGGGGGGTGGTGGTGGTGGTGTTGGGTGGGTGGTTGGGGGGGTGGTGGTGTGGGGTGGTGGAAGGAGTGGGGGGTGGTGGTGGGAGGAGTGGTGGTGGTGGCAGGGGGTGGGGGGGGATGGTGGGGGGGGTGGTGGGAGGGGATGGTGGTGGTGGGGGGGTGGTGGGGAGATGGTGGTGGGGTGGTGGGGGGTGGTGGTGGGGGGGGGTGATCCAGTCGGTGTTGCCAGCTACTGGGGTGCAGCGGGCGCGACTGTATATGTGTACACACACACACACACACCAGGGTGCTTCAACAAAACGTTAACCCTTCCGAGAGTTTGCCACTCCGAGGGTGCCACCCGTGTGCCGCCGCCTCCTCCTGCTCCTCACCTGTGGCGAGGCTGACGACGAGGCCCACCAGCACGGCGGTGATGGCTCCCACCGTGCTGATGTAGAGGTAGGAGACGGCGTAGAGCGAGTCCGCCAGGTCGGGCCTGCGGACACAGAGGACACGTGACCCCTCGCGACCCCTCGCGACCCCGTGCGACCCCGAGTGATCCTGCGTGACCCCTCGCGACCCCTCGCGACCCCTCGCGACCTCTCGCGACCCCTCGCAACCCTTCACGACCCCTCGTGACCCGTCACGACCCCTCGTGACCCCTCACGCGACCCCTCGTGACCCCTCACGCGACCCCTCGTGACCCCTCGCGACCCCTCGCGACCTCTCGCGACCCCTCGCGACCCCTCGTGACCCATCGCGACCCCTCGTGACCTGTCGCGACCCCTCGTGACCCCTCGCGACCCCTCGCGACCCCTCGCGACCCCTCGCGACCTCTCGCGACCCTTCACGACCCCTCGTGACCCCTCGCGAGGGGTCGCGACCCGTCGCGACCCGTCGCGACCCCGTGCGACCCCTCGCGACCCCTCGCGATCCCTCGCGACCCCTCGCGACCCCTCGTGACCTCTCGCGACCCTTCACGACCTCTCATGAACCCACTTTGCGTCGTGCCAGATGGTAGCGCCGAGGCAAGCTGGCACCCGTGTAGTGACGTAGAATTAGCTCGAGATTTGAAGCTTTCGTGACTGCAAGGATTCATATTCTTAGGTTTTTTCGGTAAAGTCACGTAGGTAAAACATTTAAATTGATCATATTATATTTTATTATTATATTATATTATTTTATTTTTTATTTTACTTTTATAAATTTAAATTTTTTACCTACGTGACTTTACCGAAAAAAAATCTAAGAATATAGAATTAGCCGTGTAGCAGCATAGCGCTTGCTGCTGGCGGGGAAGGGGATCTGCAGCCACAGTAGCCCTGACGTCAGCAGGCCACGTGACACACCAGAGGGGCCTCTAGGGGGAAGCTCACGGAAGGGGCACATCGAGAACCCGCTGGTAGGTTCTAGAAAGGGGGCGTGGCCACCGCTGGCAGTATAAAAGGGGGCACATGGTGGGGACCTCGGGGCTGTCGTGTGGAGTGGGGTCCCCGTGGTTCTGCTGAAGTCTTCACCGTCTTCACTATCTCGGCGTCACCAGTGAGGCAGTCTACCAGCTGTCCTGGCTGGGAACCGTAGTCGGCTATAGACGGATTCATTGGAAGTGTGAAACTTTGAAACTTCATTTGGCAGTAAAAAATATGATGATTGGTTTTTTACCCTTCTATCTGGCAAAAAAGTGTCAGTTTTGTTGCCAGATAGAAGGGTAAAAAACCAATTATAAAGTGTGAACCTGTTGGTGCGTGTTAATAAATGGAGGACGGCTGATTGCGGTGTGGCCGAAAGGTCGTGAGAATTGTATTTTATTATTATTTAAAAAATGTTTTATTTTTATTATTGTATTACTTCCCTTCTACGTGACTTTACCGAAAGAACCAAGAAGATGAATCCCTGCAGTCACGAAAGCTTTGAATCGAAAAATTATTTTATTTTCTTTTATTTTTATTATTTTATTACTTCCCTTCTACGTGACTTTACCGAAAGAACCAAGAAGATTCATAAAGTACTCCAACTTCTCAGCGTCTCCGAAGCGGTCACTGCACCTGTACTCGGCTTCGGCCGTGACGGCGGCGAGCGTGGAAGTGCTCGCCCAGGTAGTCGAGGATCCGTCCCAGGGCGCCGTGGTGATGTTGGGACGCGAGCAGTTCTGCGTGGAGAGCGGCAGCGCTCTGCTCTGCTCGTCCGTGGGTGGGTACAGGAGGGCTCCGAGTCCGATCCAGAAGGACATCACCACGCCCGCCACGGTGCCTGCGATCGCGCCCTGGGGAACGGTGGCACGACGCATTGGGGGGCCGCGCGTGCAATGACGATGACGGTGATGATGACGATGACGACGATGATGATGATGATGACGACGATGGTGATGATGATGATGACGACGATGGTGATGATGACGATGACGACGATGATGATGATGATGATGATGACGATGGTGATGATGACGATGACGACGATGGTGATGATGATGATGACGATGGTGATGATGATGATGACGACGATGGTGATGATGATGATGACGACGATGATGATGATGACGACGATGATGATGACGATGGTGATGACAATGATGATGACGATGGTGATGATGATGATGATGACGATGGTGATGATGATGACGATGATGACGATGGTGATGATGATGATGACGATGATGATGATGATGACAATGATGATGATGACGATGATGACAATGACGACGATGATGATGACGGTGATGATGACGATGACGACGATGACGACGATGATGATGATGACGACGATGATGACAATGATGATGATGATGACGACGAAGATGACGACGATGATGATGATGATGAAGATGATGACAATGACGACGATGACGACGATGATGATGACGACGGTGATGACAATGACGACGATGACGACGATGATGATGACGATGATGATGAAGATGATGACGATGATGACAATGACGACGATGATGACGACGATGATGACGATGATGACAATGACGACGATGATGAAGATGATGACGATGATGACGACGATGATGACGACGATGATGACGATGATGATGACGATGATGATGATGACGATGATGACAATGACGATGATGAAGATGATGACGATGATGACAATGACGACGATGATGACGATGATGATGAAGATGATGACGATGATGACAATGACGACGATGATGATGACGACGATGATGACAATGACGACGATGATGATGATGATGACGACGAAAACGACAATGATGACGAAGACGATGGCAAGCAAAGTGAAATTGTTAAGATTTGGCCCACTGTGATCGCTCACCGCAGGATATTTCGAGCATGTCGTGAACCCTGCGCGTGTGTGTGCATCGTGTACACACTGCTTGTGTGTGTGTGTACACGCTGTGTGTAGTGTACACACTGTGTGTCTGTGTAGTGTACACTCTGTGTGTGTGTGTCGTGTATGCGCAGTTTGCCTGCGTTTGTTCAGCTAGCGTCATCTTAATTCTTCTGCCGCGTGGCGTGGCGGAGGGGTGCACAACACACGGACACTTTGTTGTTGTTGTTGTTACACGCTTTCTTTTAACTCACTCTGTCTGTTGTTGTTGTTGTCGTTGTTGTATCCTCAAATCTTGTAACTCAATTTTAACCCACTTCCCAATGTGGTATCGACTGCAAACTTGGTATACTTATGTCATACTGATGACAACACTATATAAAGAATATATTACAATTTTTTTTAATATGTTAAGCTTCGGCTTGGGTCTAATTGTCCACGCTTAACATCCTGGAGTCGTGGAGTTCTGCCATTACGAGTACATTTAATTAAGGCGTGTTTTTAAAAAAAGTTCTTTTTTAAATATCACAGACGCTGTCTTCCCGACAGACCTGTTCTTCACCTGAGGACGGCTGCTTGCGTTGTGGCCGAAACGTCGTGAGAATTATTTTATTATGTTTTATTTTTATTATTTTATTATTTCCCTTCTACGTGATGACTTTACCGAAAGAACCAAGAAGATGAATCCCTGCAGTCACGAAAGCTTTAAATCGAAATGTAATATTTTAGTATGTTTTATTTTTATTATTTTATTTTTTCCCTTCTACGTGACTTTACCGAAAGAACCAAGAAGATGAATCCCTGCAGTCACGAAAGCTTTAAATTGACATTCAACGGGGCAATGTTGAGAGATAGGTCTGTTGGAAAGACAGCGTTCTTCACCTGAGGACGGCTGCTTGGGTTGTGGCCGAAACGTCGTGAGAATTATTTTATTATGTTTTATTTTTATTATTTTATTATTTCCCTTATACGTGATGACTTTACCGAAAGAACCAAGAAGATGAATCCCTGCAGTCACGAAAGCTTTAAATCGAAATGTAATATTTTATTATGTTTTATTTTTATTATAAAAAATTTTCCCTTCTACGTGACTTTACCGAAAGAACCAAGAAGATGCTACTTATTGTTGTTTGAACTCACGCGCTGATCTGACGGGGGGTGCGTGGCGCTGACTCGGCGAGCCTCGTGCCACTCACCTTGACGTTGGCGCACGGGAAGAGGATGCCGAGGGTGAAAAGTCCCAGCACGGGACCGCCACCCATGCCATGGATACTGAGCGCAGCCTGCGCGCGGAGTCACCATCGTTGCCGTCATCGTCATCATCATCATCAGCACCGCCACCATCGTCATCATCAGCAAGGCCATCATTTGTCATCATCACCACCACCATCGTCTTCATCATCATCATCATCAGCACCGCCGCCACCATCGTCATCATCATCATCAGCACCGCCGCCATCGCCATCATCATCATCATCAGCACCGCCAACATCGTCATCATCATCATCATCATCACCGCCACCATCGTCTTCATCATCATCATCATCATCACCACCAACATCGTCATCATCATCATCAGCACTGCCACCACCATCGTCATCATCATCATCAGCACCGCCACCAACATCGTCATCATCATCATCATCAGCACCGCCGCCATCATCTTCATCATCATCACCGCCACCATCGTCATCATCATCATCACCGCCACCATCGTCATCATCATCATCAGCACCGCCGCCATCGTCTTCATCATCATCACCGCCACCAACATCGTCATCATCATCATCATCAGCACCGCCGCCACCATCGTCATCATCATCATCAGCACCGCCGCCATCGTCTTCATCATCATCATCAGTACCGCCGCCACCATCGTCATCATCATCATCATCACCGCCACCATCGTCTTCATCATCATCATCAGCACTGCCACCATCGTCATCATCATCATCAGCACCGCCGCCATCGTCTTCATCATCATCACCGCCACCACCATCGTCATCATCATCATCATCATCACCGCCACCATCGTCTTCATCATCATCATCAGTACCGCCGCCACCATCGTCATCATCATCATCATCATCACCGCCACCATCGTCTTCATCATCATCATCAGCACTGCCACCATCGTCATCATCATCATCAGCACCGCCGCCATCGTCTTCATCATCATCACCGCCACCACCATCGTCATCATCATCATCATCACCGCCACCATCGTCATCATCATCATCATCAGTACCGCCGCCACCATCGTCATCATCATCATCATCACCGCCACCATCGTCTTCATCATCATCAGCACTGCCACCATCGTCATCATCATCATCATCACCGCCACCATCGTCTTCATCATCATCATCATCATCAGTACCGCCGCCACCATCGTCATCATCATCATCATCACCGCCACCATCGTCTTCATCATCATCATCAGCACTGCCACCATCGTCATCATCAGCACCGCCACCACCATCATCATCATCACCAGCAAGGCCATCGTCATAATCATCATCACCACCACCATCATCAGCAAGGCCATCATTTGTCATCATCATCATCATCAGCAAGGTCATCATTTGTCATCATCATCATCACCACCGCCACCATCGTCATCATCAGCAAGGCCATCATTTGTCATAATCATCATCACCACCGCCAATAAAATGTTCACGACGTTTTCGACTGCAACACAAGCAATCATTATCAGGTGTGAAATCCACAGCAAGAAAATTAGAAAAGTGCTGCGGATTTCACACCTGATGATGATTGCTTGTGTTGCAGTCGAAACGTCGTGAGAATTTAATTGTTTAATATTTTTATTATTTTATTATTTCCCTTCTACGTGACTTTACCGAAAGAACCAAAAATATTAATCCCTGCGGTCACGAAAGCTTTAACTCAAAGTTTGGTCTACGTTTATTTCGGCAGCATTTTGTTCTGTAAACCAGTGTGACCGGACCGGGGTCGGGTCAAACACGTGGCAACCCCCCCCACCCCCCAACTGTGTAGGTCGTACACCTGTCACGTGCTCTTACCTGCAGCACCTGTCCCATGTGTAGTGCCATAAGAGGGGAGGGGTTGCTGGGGGCTCTGGGATCCTAGGCAGATAAGCCCCTTGGCACCAGGATCCCAGGCACCCCAGACGCTTAAGCCCCTTGGCGCCACCAACAGGGGGGGCTGTGTGTGCTCTGCGGGATATTTGGGGGTGCACACAGCCCCACCCCTCGTTGGGGACGAGGCATAAAAGGGCAGCTCCCTGGCCAATCGGGGCCAGTCGCAGCTCAAGACCCAAGACCCAAGACCAGCCAGCTTAGGACCCTGGACCCCCTCGTCCCGCTTGTCCTTGTAAGGGCCGGGACGCTGTGAGGGCCAGTGGTGGGACTCTGGGACTCCCGGCTCTACGTCCTTGTAAGGGCGAGTTCCGAGGAAGCCAGAGTCCAGACCCACACGTGGCAACCAACCAACACCCCACCCCCCCCCACCTGTGTAGGTCGTACACCTGTCACGTGCTCTTACCTGCAGCACCTGTCCCATGTATGACGCCGCCACAGCCATAGCCGTGCAAGCGCTTCCGTAGAGCACACCTGGGCAGGCACAACGAATCATCGTCGTCAGCATCGTCATCATCGTCGTCATCAGCATCATCACAACTTCTTGGTTCTTTCGGTAAAGTCACGTAGAAGGGAAATAATAAAAGAATAGAAATTAAACATAAAATACAATTCTCACCGGTGACAATTGTATCTTATTATGTTTATTTTATTGCATGTATTGTGTTTTATTTTTATTATTTTATTATTTCCCTTCTACGTTACTTTACCGAAATAACCAAGAAGATGAATCCCTGCAGTCACGAAAGCTTTAAATCGAAATCATCACAACTGTTGTGATTGCAATCGCCATTGACGTCATCACTGCCATGCTCATTCTCATTGTCGATATATATCAACGCCACCATCTTCATCATCATCATCACAACTGTTGTGACTGCCATCGTCATTGACGTCATCACTGCCATGCTCATTCTCATTGTCGATATATATCAACGCCACCATCTTCATCATCATCATCGTCATCACAACTGTTGTGACTGCCATCGTCATTGACGTCATCACTGCCATGATCATCATCATCGTCATCATCATCACAACTGTTGTGACTGCCATCGTCATTGACGTCATCACTGCCATGATCATCATCGTCATCATCATCATCATCACAACTGTTGTGACTGCCATCGTCATTGACGTCATCACTGCCATGATCATCATCATCGTCATCATCATCACAACTGTTGTGACTGTCATCGTCATTGACGTCATCACTGCCATGATCATCATCGTCATCATCATCATCACAACTGTTGTGACTGCCATCGTCATTGACGTCATCACTGCCATGATCATCATCGTCATCATCATCATCACAACTGTTGTGACTGCCATCGTCATTGACGTCATCACTGCCATGATCATCATCATCGTCATCATCATCACAACTGTTGTGACTGCCATCGTCATTGACGTCATCTCTGCCATGATCATCATCGTCATCATCATCATCACAACTGTTGTGACTGCCATCGTCATTGACGTCATCACTGCCATGATCGTCATCATCATCATCACAACTGTTGTGACTGCCATCGTCATTGACGTCATCACTGCCATGATCATCATCGTCATCATCATCATCACAACTGTTGTGACTGCAATCGTCATTGACGTCATCACTGCCATGATCATCATCGGCATCATCATCATCGGGTGAATAAACACCATGGACCGTCATCCTCACGAACATCGACAAACATCGTCAGTCGTGGTGGCGGGTACCATTTATACGTGGCCAGCGTGCGCGTGCGTGTGAGTGAGTGAGTATGAGTGAGTGTGTGAGTGAGTGAGTGAGTGTATGAGTGTGTGAGTGAGTGAGTGAGTGTGTGAGTGTGTGTGTGTGAGTGAGTGTGTGAGTGAGTGAGTGTGTGAGTGAGTGTGTGAGTGAGTGAGTGAGTGTGTGAGTGAGTGAGTGTGTGAGTGAGTGAGTGTGTGAGTGAGTGAGTGTGAGAGTGAGTGTGTGAGTGAGTGAGTGTGTGAGTGAGTGAGTGTGTGAGTGAGTGAGTGAGTGTGTGAGTGAGTGTGTGAGTGAGTGTGTGAGTGAGTGTGTGAGTGAGTGTGTGAGTGAGTGTGTGTGTGAGTGTGTGTGTGAGTGAGTGTGTGTGTGAGTGACTGCGAAACGTGGACCCCCCTAATGGAGCATCTTCGCAGGTTGGAAACATTTAGGCTGGCCTGCCTACGATCCATCCTGGGTTTAACCAGGCTGGATTGTGTGAGGAGCTCACAAATCCTTGAAAGATTTGGGCAAAGTCCCATCGGTGAGCTCCTCCGGCAGGCAAGGCTGCGTTGGCTGGGTCATGTAGCCCGCATGCCCAGCCACCGCATGCCGAAACAGCTTTTGTTCGGCCGGATCGAGGGGGCTAAACGGGCGCGGCACATGGTAGAGAAGAGATGGAGTGATGTGGTACAGGAGGACGTGGAGCTGAGTGGACTTGCCGATGACTGGTACCAGCGGTGTTAAGATCGGCCTCAGTGGAGGAGGCTCGTGAAGGACGCTACTGGGCAGTTGGAGGCAGTCGCCCTCCAACAACAACGGAGGGCGGAGGAGCGACGCTCACAACAACGAGCAGAGCGCCGGGTGGCTAAAACACAGCAAGTTGGCACAGTAGGGGTCACAGGTGGTGCATCAGCCAGTCATCTCGGTCATCTCGGTCAGTCGACCCGTGGCACCTGCTGGGTCTGCCCCGTGACCTCCTCCTGCCAGCGGGCGTTCGACACTTCACGTGGTAGCCTCAAGGTGCACATGGCCTGGCACAAGCGTCGTGGTGATGTCACCGCCGCCTAGTGGCGAATGGCGGTTGTTGTTGTCGTTGTTGTATTGGGCATAACTGGCAAAGACACGCGGTTGCTGCCGGTGGCGGCGTCCTTTGGCGGTGCCGGTGCCGACTGCGATATGAAGAGAGGGGGGCGGGCAGGGCGTGGGGGGCATTGAAGGCGAATGGCACGCAGCAGGAGGTCACGGCCGTCGACGCCACGGGAGGGAGGGGGGGGTCCACGCCAAGGTTGGCACAGTCGTTTTTTTTTTACAATCGGGTTTAATTGTATTTTTAAATACTTTATATTAAGTTCGCTTGCTTGCTTAGGACCGTGCAAATCTTTCGGTCGTTTTTTAACCCACTTCCCGTGATCCAATCGAGCTGACATTTCCCACACAGACTCGTTGTGCGTGACAATTCATTTTCGTGAAAATTTGTTTCCAAAATTTTACACTGTTTAGGGAAAAAACTATTAAATATTTTATTACCAATTGCTTAATGCTGGCAGACAATCATCTGACCCATAGGTGGCAGCCATCTCAAGCCAGAGGACGAGAGGACTCTAGCCGCCACGCGTATAAAGGATTTAAAGTGAAAAACTTTGTTTTTACGGGTTAATTTTTTATATTAAACCCGATCATCTGAGATTGGGAGAAATCCGGTTTAATTGGTTCTAATTGCAGAACCGCACTTCGCCAACTTCTCAACGATGATGGGCTTCATCCATTCCAAGCGAAGGAACTCACTGGCGCCCACGATTGTGGAGGAGAAACTCGTGTTCATCAAGACCAACCTGCCCGCCGCATTCTACGACTACCCCGTGCACGACGGCCCCCCCGAGTACGATAGCAGCACCGACGAGGAAGCCTAAGCATATCAGAGTTTCCTATTCATTAAACCAGGTTTTAATTCCCCGAAATCGGGTTTAATTGTATTAAAGAAAGAACCCGATGCCTGCCGCTGGACAAATCGGGTTTTTTCCACCCATGGTCCACGCTGGGGCTCGTGCCAGAGGTCGCAATCGGGTACCCGATACCCGTACCCTACCCGCTACCCGGCTACCCGTACCCTGCCGGGTACGGGTACCCGTTTGCGACCCTGGTGCGGCCGGGTATGGGTAGGCCGTGAGTCACTGGTGAGTCACCGTTTGTCACTCATTTCCCAACGTCTTGTCTCTTCTCACAATTCAAGTTCCTAGAATCAACCCACCCGCGCCTGCAACATGACTTCATCCCAGAGGTCGCAATCGGGTACCCGATACCCGTACCCTACCCGATACCTGGCCGGGTACGGGTAGCCGGGTATCGGGTACCCGATTGCGACCTCTGGGATGAAGCCATGTTGCAGGCGCGGGTGGGTTGATTCTACCCGTTTGCGACCCTGGTGCGGCCGGGTACGGGTAAGGAATCAAAACCCATTTGCGACCTCTGGCTCGCGCTCACTCACTGAGGCCCTTGGTGAGGAGGGCTCCACGCTTGCCGGGAAAGGGCCCGAAGGTTGGGTTGACGATGTCCTCGTAGGTCACGGCCGCCAGCCCGTTGATGCTCGAGGCCACGGTGCTGCGGGGTAGAAGGAGGGGGGGCCGGGGGAGACAAAGACAAAGATTCATCTTCTTGGTTCTTTCGGTAAAGTCACGTAGAAGGGAAATAGTAAAATAGTAAAAAATAAACGTGATAAAATACAATTCTCACGACCTTTCGGCCACAACGCAAGCAGCCGTCCTTAGGTGAAGAACAGGTCTGTCAGAAAGACAGCGTCTGAATGAGCACCACCATGCTTGGCAGCGTATATTTAAGCTGGGTTAGAGGGGGAAGGGCGCCTTGACAAAGGCATTTGCATATCAAGAGGGATTTAGCATATTTATGGAAAATGCAGATATGCGATTAGTACTACTTGTGGAGTGCATAGGAGGTGGTGGGGGGGGGGGGGGGGGGGTCTCAAAGTCATATTATGCCCGTGCATTATGTAGGATTAGCAGCAACAAAGGGAGGAAGTAGCAGCAATAAAGGGAAGGAATTTTTAATAGTAAGGCGCTGCAGCAGCCAGAAGCAACTCGTTGTGCGGGAGGGTGGGAGGGTTGGCACCTCAGGGTCCCGCTGAAGGCGCATGACACGAAGACCCCGGGCAGACCCGGGTAGTCCCCAAGGATGTCCAGGACGTAGTAGGGCATGAGCTAGGGGAGCACCATCATCGTCATCATTGGCATTGTCGTCATCATTGTCGTCATCATCACCATCATCGTCATCATTGTCATTGTCGTCATCATTGTCGTCGTCATCATCATCATCGTCATCATTGTCATTGTCGTCATCATTGTCGTCATCATCATCATCATCGTCATCATCGTCATCATTGTCGTCATCATCACCATCATCGTCATCATTGTCATTGTCGTCATCATTGTCGTCATCATCATCATCATCGTCATCATCGTCATCATTGTCGTCATCATCACCATCATCGTCATCATTGTCATCGTCGTCATCATTGTCGTCATCATCATCATCATCGTCATCATCGTCATCATTGTCGTCATCATCACCATCATCGTCATCATTGTCATTGTCGTCATCATTGTCGTCATCATCACCATCATCATCGTCATCATCCTCATCATTGTCGTCATCGCAATCGTCGTTGTCATCATTGTAGTCATCGCAATCGTCGTCGTCATCGTCATCGTCATCGTCGTTGTCGTCATCGTCGTCATCGCAATCGTCGTTGTCATCATTGTAGTCATCGTCGTCGTCGTCGTCGTCGTCATCATCATCGTCGTCATCGTCGTCATCATCGTCGTCGTCATCATTGTCGTGATCGCCATCGTCGTTGTCATCATTGTAGTCGTCCTCGTCATCGTCGTCATCGTCGTCGTCATCATCGTCGTCGTCACCGTCGTTATCATCATAGTATTTGTCGTCATCATCCTCGTCATCATCGTCGTCATCGTCATCATCAACATTGCCATCATCATCATAGTCATTTTATCGGCGGCAGAACCTGCGCCATCGTTTCTCCAAACATTCTCGTTCTAAGAACGGTGCAAAGAAAACTGTTATAACACGCAAGTTTGGGGGTCAAGGTTCAACAAGGAGGGGCTGGGGGTCAGATTCAGCAAGGAGGGGCTGGGGGTCAGGGTTCAGCAAGGAGGGGATGGGGGTCAGGGTTCAGCAAGGAGGGGCTGGGGGTCAGGGTTCAGCAAGGAGGGACTGGGGATCAGGATTCAGTAAGGAAGAACTGGGGGTCAGGGTTCATTAGGGTGGGACTGGGGGTCAGGGTTCAGTAAGGAGGGGCTGGGGGTCAAGGTTCATCAAGCAGGGACTGGGGGTCAGGGTTCATCAAGCAGGGACTGGGGGGGTCAGGGTTCAGCAAGGAGTGGCTGGGGGTCAGGGTTCAGTAAGGAGAGGCTGGGGGTCAGGGTTCAGCAAGGAGGGACTGCGGGTCAGGGTTCAGCAAGGAGGGGTTGGGGGTCAGGGTTCAACAAGGAGAGGCTGGGGGTCAGGGTTCAGTATGGAGGGACTGGAGGTCAGGGTTCATTAGGGAGGGACTGGGGGTCAGGGTTCAGTAAGGAGGGACTGGGGGTCAGGGTTCATTAGGGAGAGACTGGTGGTCAGGGTTCAGTCAGGAAGGGCTGGGGGTCAGAGTTCAACAAGGAGGAACTGGGGGTCAGGGTTCAGTAAGGAGGGACTGGGGGGTCAGGGTTCAGTAAGGAGGGACTGGGGGTCAGGGTTCAACAAGGAGCGACTGGGGGTCAGGGTTCAACAAGGAAGGTGTCTGGACGCTTGTCACCTGGTCCGGGGCGTTGACGAACCCGGCGCTCCAGGGGTCGCAGGTGGCGTAGCGCGAGTACATGAGCAGCCCGCAGAGCGCGGCGCACAGAGCCACGATCCACAGGCCGATGAGGTTCAGGTAGAGCGCTCTGCACGGGCACAAACCCACCGCCACCGTCATCATCACCAACACCGCCACCACCACCATCACCGCCACCGTCACCACCATCACCAACACCAACACCACCCCCACCACCACCACCACCAACACCATCACCACCACCACCATCACCAACACCAACACCACCACCACCACCTCCACTACCACCCCCACCATCACCACCACCACCAACACCAACACCACCACCATCACCACCACCATCACCGTCACCACCAACACCAACACCACCACCACCACCTCCACTACCACCCCCACCATCACCACCACCACCATCACCAACACCACCACCATCACCACCACCATCACCGTCACCACCACCACCAACACCACCACCAACACCACCACCACCATCACCAACACCACCCCCACCAACACCACCACCATCACCATCACCACCAACACCAACACCACCCCCACCAACACCACCACCATCACCACCACCACCAACACCAACACCACCCCCACCAACACCACCACCATCACCACCACCATCACGCCGCCACCGCCACCACCAACACCACCACCATCACCACCATCACCACCATCACCATCACCACCATCACCACCATCACCACCATCACGCCGCCACCAACACCACCAACACCACCACCACCACGTGCAGTTAGCGGGCACCCGATGGAGGCTGGCATGGCGCGCGAGGAGGGAGGTGGGGGGTGGTGGGGGGGGCGGTGGGGGGGGCGGTGGGGGGTGGTGGGGGGGCGGAGGGGGGGGGGCGGTGGGGGGGGCGGTGGGGGATGGTGGAGTGGTGTTGGGGGGGTGGGTGGTGGTTGTGGGGTGGTGGTGGTGGTGGGGGTCGTGGGGTGGTGTTGGCGGTGGTGGGGGGGGGGGGGCGGTGTGGGATGATGGGGTGGTTTTGGGGGGGTCGGTGGTGATTGTGGGGGGGGTGGTGGTGGTGGGGGTAGTGGTGGTGGGGGTGGGTGGTGGTTGTGGGGTGTTGGTGGTGGTGTTGGTGGTGGGGGTGGTAGTGATGATGGTGTTGGTGGTGGTGTGGTGGTGGTGTGAGATGATGGGATGATGTTGGTGTTGTTGGTGGTGGTGTTGGTGGTGGGGGTGGTATTGATGATGGTGTTGGTGGTGGTGGTGTGGTGGTGGTGTGGTGGTGTTGGTGGTGGTGGTGTGGTGGTGGTGTGGGATGATGGGATGATGGGGTGTTGGTGGTGGTGTTGTTGGTGGTGGTGGGGGCGTCACCCCTTGGCGTGCTTCTCGGTGCGGCAGGAGATGCAGCGCTGCACGGTGGACTGGTTCACTCCGTAGATCCCGAGCCACGTGCAGGTGCCACCCACCAGAAACGTCCAGAACGTGTGGCGGCGCAGCGGGTCCGGGCTGAAGCTGCAGATGTACACACACACACACAAAGACACACACACACACAGACACACACACACACAGACACACACATACACACAGAGACACACACACAGACACACACACACAGACACACACACATACACACAGAGACACACACACACACACATAGACACACACACAGACAAACACACACATACACACACAAAGACACACACACACACAGACACACACACACAGACACACACAAAGACACACACACACACAGACACACACACACACAGACACACACATACACACAGAGACACACACACAGACACACACACACAGACACACACACATACACACAGAGACACACACACACACACATAGACACACACACAGACAAACACACACATACACACAGACACACACACACAGACACACACATACACATACACACATAGACACACACACAGACACACACACACACAGACACACACACAGACACACACATACACATACACACAGAGACACACACACACACAGACACACACACACAGACACACACACACATACACACAGACACACACACACACAGACACACACAGACACACACACACACACACAAACACACAGACACAAACACACAAAGATAAAGACCCCCGTATAGCCTTTAAACACTGTAGGCGCATACCCTTAGGTGTTTTTCGGTAAAGTCACGTGGGTGAAAAATAATAGAAGAAAATAATAAAAAATGAAAATAAATCAATTAAATCACGACGTTTCGGAGGCAACACAAGTCTCCGTCTTCAGGTGGGACCGTCACAAATCTAGAACTGTGGTGGTGATGATGGAGATGGTGGTGGTGATGGAGATGATGATGGTGGTGGTGATGATAGAGATGATGGTGGTGGTGATGGAGATGATCATGGTGGTGGTGGTGATGATGGTAGTGGTGGTGGTGGTGATGATGGAGATGGTGGTGGTGGTGGTGATGGAGATGGTGGTGGTTATGATGGAGATGATCATGATGGTGGTGATGATGGAGATGGTGGTGGTGGTGATGATGATGATGGTGGTGATGATGGTGGTGGTGATGATGGAGATGGTGGTGGTGGTGGTGGTGATGATGGAGATGGTGGTGGTGGTGGTGATGATGGAGATGATCATGATGGTGGTGATGATGATGGAGATGATGATGGAGATGATCATGATGGTGGTGATGATGGTAGTGGTGGTGGTGGTGATGATGGTAGTGGATTCCACTCACTCCCAGATGTGCATGCGACCTCCTTCCTCCGCCACCCGCCACACTCCGTCGAGACCACCGCTCACGAGGGAGCCCTGAATGATGACCATCAGGAACCCCCCCACCATCACGACCATCTGGAAGACGTCTGACCACACCACGGCCTTGAGACCACCCTAGGGAATCGCACGGACACGCACACGACATAGACACAGAGTCTTCATAATCAACGTTTTTTTGAATTTAGATCGCGTTATTTATAAATGTGTCGTAACCCTCCACCACCCGACACGGCCAATCAGTAAAAAAGGTGTCACGTTGACAAAAGACAAATATCTTATTGGTTCTTTCGGTAAAGTCACGTAGAAACTTTACCGAAAGAACAAAGAAGATGAATCCCTGCAGTCACGAAAGCTTTAAATCTAAAAGACAAATAGTTCACTGCTTTAGCCCACCGGTGTGTTGAAACGTGAAACCACAACATTTACGATTTTTTGAGTAGTACGACGTTTCGCTGGTAATTGCATCCAGCATCATCGGGCAATTCGCCAGAATTTTTACAACAACATTCTGGCGAATTTCCCGATGATGCTGGATGCAATTACCAGCGAAACGTCGTACAACTCAAATTGTAAATGTTGTGGTTTCACGCTTCAACACACCGGTGGGCTAAAGCAGTGAACTATTTTGTCTTTTGTCAACGTGGCACTTTTTTACTGATTGGCCGTGTCGGGTGGTGGAGGGTTACGACAAATTTATAAATAACGCGATTTAACACCCAAAAAAACGTTGATTATGAATAATATTGGTCGCGAAAGCCTGCGTGTTACACTGTCACAGATTCTTGATTGTAAACTTTCGTGACTGCAGGAATTAATATTCTTGTTTTTTTTTTCTCTACGCCTGATGAAGACCTCTTGTGTTGCGATCGAAACGTGGTGGCTTTTTAGCTTTCATTTTAAATTTTAATATATTTTTAATTTAATAAAATTTTTCTTTTCTTATCTACGCGACTTTACCGACAGAACCAAAAATTCATAGACACACATCTCCCGTGTAGCCTTGGATGGCAAGTGACGTTTTGGCGAGTTGCATCTACGAAGGCCGGCCCATCAGGTACACGAGGTTGATTGGGAGGTCAACACCCACGCCCCGGTGCCGCCTTTGTCTCCCTGGCGGCGATGATTTTACACCAGAGGTCGCAAACGGGGTTTGATTCCTTACCCGTACCCGGCCGCGCCAGGGTCGCAAATGGGCACCCGTTCCCTACCCGTACCCGTACCCTACCCGAAATGAGTGACAAACGGTGACTCACCAGTGACTCACGGCCTACCCGTACCCGTACCCGGCCGCACCAGGGTCGCAAATGGTTACCCGTTCCCTACCCGTACCCGTACCCTACCCGAAATGAGTGACAAACGGTGACTCACCAGTGACTCACGGCCTACCCGTACCCGTACCCGGCTGCACCAGGGTCGCAAATGGTTACCCGTTCCCTACCCGTACCCGTACCCTACCCGAAATGAGTGACAAATGGTGACTCACCAGTGACCTACGGCCTACCCGTACCCGTACCCGGCCGCACCAGGGTCGCAAACGGGTACCGGGTATCGGGTAGGGTACGGGTATCGGGTACCCGGTTGCGACCTCTGTTTTACACACCGCACCTTCATTTGCACATAAGTCGACCCGGCCGGGTTCGTAGCGCGGCGTAGCGCTAACCGCTCCACCACCGCTCCCCAGACGCACGCACGCACGCACACTCCGATTGATGCTTCTGCTGTTGTGGAGTGACTCATGCAGCCAGCTATGGCTGCAGGGTTTTGGTAGTACATGTTGTTTATGCCATTTATTGTGAAAATTCCGTCACAGTTCCTATGATCACTGTGTCATTGCTTTCATGGCTTTATTTTGGTGATTTTCGAAAAGTGTATTGGTTTGGCCATGTTTGTGTTGTTGTAGTACGGAGTTAGAATGATGGCTTTAATCTAAGTTGTCTTGTGGTTGTTGTTGTTGTTTGACTTGCATCCCACTGGGATTTTTGCACACAGCGTTGGTGTACGGTGTTTTTTCTGCAATATTTTGCTGTCTTTTCTTGGATTTTCTGTTTGCACATATTCACTTTAAGATGTTTTTTGTTCATGTTTTTGTTTTTTGTTTGTTGCGGTTGCACCCGATTCAAGAGCCGAATGGCTCACAGGGCTCTGTACCTTGAACTTGAACACAAAAGGCAAAGGGTCCCCGTGTAGCCTCAAGAGACTGTTGGGGGGCAAGTGCTGTATGGCAACGCGTAAACAACAACAACAACAACTTGCTGCTCACACGCGCGTTCAAGGACATTGCTTCTCGTTCACTGGGTGCGTAATTTTTACAACAACAACAACAATAAAAAAAAATGATAATGTTATTTACATTATTTTACGGAGGCAATTAGTGGGTCCGGTACATCGCGCTGCGACGCACACGCGTGCACACTAAATACAAAGATCCCCCGTATAGCCTTGAACAGACTGTTGGGGCAAGTGCTGTTAGCGAGTCGCACCTATGAATGGCAGAACGGCACACGAGGAAGTGGGGGGGGGGGGGTGGGTGACCAGCACCACGCCCGACCGCCTTTGTCTTCCCAGTGGGCGATGTTTTTTCAAACAGCACCAGATACTCATTTGAGGCCGAGTCCACCTAGGTGTGAGGCCAAGGTACCGGTTCAGATAATCGTCATTGGTGTCGGCCGTGAGCGCGAATCGAACTCGGGTCGAGAATGGATGACAAGGAGAGAGATGGGACAGCTTTCCACATTTTGACGTGCCAGAGGGAATTGATTTTCTTTTTAAAAACCGAGATCTTTGTGCAGCAGAAGATTGCAGACCAACGCGTGCGAGGACTCACCAGGGTGCAATAGAAGGTGCAGACAACGCCCGTGGCTGCCACGGACCCCCACAATGTGAAACCCGTCACTGCAGAGGGCAAAAACAAAGTTCACCACCATTCTTGATTTGACCACTGCTACAACGCGGGCGGGCTTTCGTGATATTGTTTTCACCGATACCAAAGTGCTCTGCAAGCCGTCTGGATACCACCCAAAGATTTGTCCACGAAGCCATCCAGATATCTAAACATAGACATAACTTCTTCTTGGTTCTTTCGGTAAAGTCACGTAGAAGGGAAGTAGTAAACTAATAAAAAACAAAACATAATAAAATAATATATTATGTTTTGTTTATTATTTTTTTTACTTCCCTTCTACGTGACTTTACCGAAAGAACCAAGAAGATGAATCCCTGCAGTCACGAAAGCTTTAAATCGAAAAATAGACATAACTTCAATCGAGAAGATGGATGATTCAAATTGATCAATCATTGGAAGGATGTTATTAACCAGGTGAAATATTAATTGCTTTTATATCTTACTTCAATACTCGCATTTACAGTTTCTACAGCACGCTACCCTCCCCCCCTTAAGTTTGCGAAACTCATCCGACGGAACGATTACAAACGTGGCACCACCGGGAGGGTGTGGGGGGTGTGGGGGGCGTGGGGGGGTGGGGGGGTGTGGGGGGTGACGAAGATGCTCACCTTGGTTGAGGGCGAGTGATGGAGCGTAGATGACAATTCCCGTGTAGAGGATCTGTGAGGGTTTGGGAGAAGCGTTAGTCGTGATCAGCATCATCATCAGCAGCACTAGCAGGTGTTCCATCATCATCATCAGCACCATCATCATCATTAATAATCATCAATCATGATCAATCATCATCAATCATGATCAATAATGATCAATCATGATCAATCATGATCATCAGCAGTACCAGCAAGTGTTCCATCATCATCAATCATCATCAATCATCATCATCATCAGCAGCACCAGCAGCAGCACCAGCAGGTGTTCCATCATCATCATCAGCACCATCATCATCAATCATCATCAATCATCATCAGCAGCACCAGCAGCAGCACCAGCAGGTGTTCCATCGTCATCAGCATCATCAGCAGTAGCACCAGCAGGTGTTCCACCATCATCATCATCAGCACCATCATCATCAATCATCATTAATCATCATCAATCATGATCATCAGCATCATCAGCAGTACCAGCAAGTGTTCCATCATCATCAATCATCATCAATCATCAATGATCATCATCATCATCAATGATCATCAATGATCATCAATCATCATCATCAATCATCATCATCAGCAGCACCAGCAGCAGCACCAGCAGGTGTTCCATCATCATTAGCATCATCAGCAGCAGCAACACCACCACCAGTTGAATCATGCTAAGCAGCAACATCACCAATGGTAATGCCACCATCATCAGCAGAATAATCGTGAGTAGCAGTATCAGCATCATCATCATCAAGAGCAACTCTGCCATTGGTGTCAGATTGGAATCAACGAGATGTTGGTGAGGTTACATTCAAATCCGGGTTTCAGCCACCCCACCATCAATCCGGGGTTGCCAAGCAGAGTGATTCTCACGTGCACTTTGTTTAGGCGGGGGTGAGAAATCAAGAGCGCAGAATGAGACTCCTTTTGATGGCGTGGGGGAGTGAACGTGTGGGCGAGTGAATGAGTGGGTGAGTGAATGAGTGGGTGAGTGCACGAATCAGTGGGTGAGATGGTGGGTGAGTGAAGGAGTGGGTGAGTGAACGAGTGGGCGAGTGAGATGGTGGGTGGGTGAATGAGTTAGTGAGTGCACGAATTAGTGGGTGAAATGGTGGGTGAGTGAATGAGTGGGTGAGTGAATGAGTGGGTGAGTAAATGAGTGGGTGAGTGAATGAGTGGGTGAGTGAATGCGTGGGTGAGTGAATGAGTGGGTGAGTAAATGAGTGGGTGAGTGAACGAGTGGGCGAGTGAGATGGTGGGTGATTGAATGAGTGGGTGAGTGCACGAATCAGTGGGTGAGATGGTGAGGTGAGTGAATGAGTGGGTGAGTGAATGAGTGGGTGAGTGAACGAGTGGGCGAGTGAGATGGTGGGTGATTGAATGAGTGGGTGAGTGCACGAATCAGTGGGTGAGATGGTGAGGTGAGTGAATGAGTGGGTGAGTGAATGAGTGGGTGGATCAGATGGTGGGTGAGTTAATGAGTGAGTGGGTGAGTGCACGAATCAGTAGGTGAGATGGTGGGTGAGTGAATGAGTGGGTGAGTGAGACGGTGGGTGAGTGAATGAGTGGGTGAGTGAACGAGTGAGTGAGTGAGGTGGTGGGTGAGTGAATGAGTGGGTGAGTTCACAAATTAGTGGGTGAGATGGTGGGTGAGTGAATGAGTGGGTGAGTGAATGAGTGGGTGGATGAGATGGTGGGTGAGTGAATGAGTGGGTCAGTCAGTTTGTGAGTGGACGCATGAGTGGGTGGGTGGATGGGTGAGATGGTGGGTGAGTGAATGAGTGGGTGAGTGAATGAGTGGGTGGCTGAGGTGGTGGGTGAGTGAGTGAATGAGTGGATCAGTCAGTTTGTGAGTGGACGCATGAGTGGGTAGGTGGGTGCGATGGTAGGTGAGTTAACGAGTTAGTGAGTGCACGAATCAGTGGGTAAGATGGTGGGTGAGTGAAGGAGTGGGTGAGTGAACGAGTGGGCGAGTGAGATAGTGGGTGAATGAATGAGTTAGTGAGTTCACTAATCAGTGGGTGAGATGGTGGGTGAGTGAAGGAGTGGGTGAGTGAACGAGTGGGCGAGTGAGATAGTGGGTGAATGAATGAGTTAGTGAGTTCACTAATCAGTGGGTGAGATGGTGGGTGAGTGAAGGAGTGGGTGAGTGAACGAGTGGGCGAGTGAGATGGTGAGGTGAGTGAATGAGTGGGTGAGTGAATGAGTGGGTGGATCAGATGGTGGGTGAGTTAATGAGTGAGTGGGTGAGTGCACGAATCAGTAGGTGAGATGGTGGGTGAGTGAATGAGTGGGTGAGTGAGACGGTGGGTGAGTGAATGAGTGGGTGAGTGAACGAGTGAGTGAGTGAGGTGGTGGGTGAGTGAATGAGTGGGTGAGTTCACAAATTAGTGGGTGAGATGGTGGGTGAGTGAATGAGTGGGTCAGTCAGTTTGTGAGTGGACGCATGAGTGGGTGGGTGGATGGGTGAGATGGTGGGTGAGTGAATGAGTGGGTGAGTGAATGAGTGGGTGGCTGAGGTGGTGGGTGAGTGAGTGAATGAGTGGATCAGTCAGTTTGTGAGTGGACGCATGAGTGGGTAGGTGGGTGAGATGGTAGGTGAGTGAATGAGTGGGTGAGTGAATGAGTGGGTGGCTGAGGTGGTGGGTGAGTGAGTGAATGAGTGGATCAGTCAGTTTGTGAGTGGACGCATGCGTGGGTAGGTGGGTGCGATGGTAGGTGAGTTAACGAGTTAGTGAGTGCACGAATCAGTGGGTGAGATGGTGGGTGAGTGAATGAGTGGGTGAGTGAACGAGTGGGCGAGTGAGATAGTGGGTGAATGAATGAGTTAGTGAGTTCACTAATCAGTGGGTGAGATGGTGGGTGAGTGAAGGAGTGGGTGAGTGAACGAGTGGGCGAGTGAGATGGTGGGTGAGTTAACGAGTTAGTGAGTGCACGAATCAGTGGGTGAGATGGTGGGTGAGTGAATGAGTGGGTGAGTGAACGTGTGGGCGAGTGAGATGGTGGGTGGGTGAATGAGTTAGTGAGTGCACGAATTAGTGGGTGAGATGGTGGGTGAGTGAATGAGTGGGTGAGTTCACTAATCAGTGGGTGAGATGGTGGGTGAGTGAATGAGTGGGTGGATGAGATGGTGGGTGACCCACGTGGTTCACCGTGACCCACGTGGTTCGCCGTGACCCACGTGGTTCGTGTGGTCACGTGTCTCACCGTCTGGACGATGTAGACGCCCGTGCCAATGAGCCGGACCACGCGGTTGAAGCGAAGCTCCAGGTACTGCCGGAGACGAAGGAGAGAAGCGAGGGTGACGCGCCGTGACGTCACAAAGGAACTCGCGCGTCGAAAAACGAGTGCACGTGGTCTCGCTAGGAAGGTGTGTGTGCGTGTGTGCGTGTGTGTGCGTGTGTGTGTGCGTGTGTGTGTGCGTGTGCGTGTGTGTGTGCGTGTGTGTGTGCGTGTGCGTGTGTGTGTGTGATTGTGTGTGTGTGAGTGGTTGTGTGTGATTGTGTGTGGTTTTGTGAGTGGTTGTGTGTGTGCGTGTGTGTGTGTGTGTGATTGTGTGTGTGATTGTGTGTGTGTGTGTGATTGTGTGTGTGTGTGTGATTGTGTGTGTGTGTGTGATTGTGTGTGTGTGTGATTGTGTGTGATTGTGTGTGTGTGTGATTGTGTGTGATTGTGTGTGATTGTGTGTGTGGTTGTGTGTGTGATTGTGTGTGATTGTGTGTGTGGTTGTGTGTGTGAGTGGTTGTGTGTGATTGTGTGTGATTGTGTGTGTGTGATTGTGTGTGGTTGTGTGTGATTGTGTGTGTGGTTGTGTGTGTGATTGTGTGTGATTGTGTGTGTGTGATTGTGTGTGTGATTGTGCGTGTGTGTGTGTGATTGTGTGTGTGGTTGTGTGTGATTGTGTGTGATTGTGTGATTGTGTGTGGTTGTCTGTGTGAGTGATTGTGTGTGTGAGTGATTGTGTGAGTGTGAGTGATTGTGTGTGTGAGTGATTGTGTGTGTGGTTGTGTGTGTGATTGTGTGTGTGTGTGATTGTGTGTGGTTGTGTGTGTGATTGTGTGTGTGATTGTGTGTGTGTGATTGTGTGTGTGAGTGATTGTGTGTGTGTGAGTGATTGTGTGTGTGATTGTGTGTGTGGTTGTGTGTGTGATTGTGTGTGTGTGTGTGATTGTGTGTGTGTGTGTGTGCGTGTGTGTGCGTGTGATTGTGTGTGGTTGTGTGTGATTGTGTGTGCGTGTGTGTGTTATTGTCTGTGTGATTGTGTGTGTGTGATTGTGTGTGTGTGATTGTGTGATTGTGTGTGATTGTCTGTGTGAGTGATTGTGTGTGTGATTGTGTGTGAGTGATTGCGTGTGTGTGATTGTGTGTGTGTGCGTGGTTGTGTGTGTGATTGTGTGTGAGTGATTGTGTGTGTGTGATTGTGTGTGTGTGCGTGGTTGTGTGTGTGATTGTGTGTGTGATTGTGTGTGTGAGTGATTCTGTGTGTGTGTTATTGTGTGTGTGTGTGTGTGAGTGATTGTGTGTGTGAGTGATTGTGTGTGTGATTGTGTGTGTGGTTGTGTGTGTGATTGTGTGTGTGTGTGATTGTGTGTGTGATTGTGTGTGTGATTGTGTGTGTGATTGTGTGTGTGAGTGATTGTGTGTGTGATTGTGTGTGGTTGTCTGTGTGTGTGTTTGTGTGTGTGGTGTGTGTGTGATTGTCTGTATAAGTGATTGTGTGTGTGTGGTTGTGTGTGTAGTTGTATGTGTGGTTGTGTGTGTGGTGTGTGTGTGTGGTGTGATTGTGTGGTTGTGTGTGTGATTGTGCGTCCGAGTTATTGTTTTTGTGTGATTGTGTGTGTATGGTTGTGCACGTGTGTGATTGTGTGTGTTTGTGATTGTGTGTGATTTGTGTGTGTGATTGTGTGCGTTATTGTGTATGTGAGAGTGTGTGTGTGTGGTTGTGCATGTGTGTGATTGTGTGTGATTATGTGTGTGTGCGTGTGTGTTGTGGGGAGCGGTGGTGTAGCGGTTAGCGCGCTGCGCTATGAACCTGGCGACACGGGTTCGATTCCCGCTCACGGCCAACACCAGTGACGATTATCTAAACCGGTCCTGGGCCTCCCCTAGGTCGACTCAGCCTCAAATGAGCACCTGGTGCGGTGTGTAAACATCGCCACTGGGGAGACAAAGGCGGCCGGGCGTGGTGTTGGCCACCCACCCCCTCGTGTGCCGTTCCGGCCTTCATAGGTGCTCGCTAACAGCACTTGCCCCTACAGTCTGTTAAGGCTGTATGGGGGATCTTTGTGTTTGTGTAAATAGACGACGCTTCGGTCGATGGACCCTCTTGCAGGGCACACGGGTAGAGAAAGCCGCTGGGGGAGGCGGAGTGGATGGCGAGATCTTCTTGGTTCTTTCGGTAAAGTCACGTAGAAGGGAAGTAATAAAATAATAAAAATTAAACATAATAAAATAAAGATAGCGTTCGAATCGGACGCTGTCTTTCCGACAGACCTGTTCTTCACCTGAGGACGGCTGCTTGCGTTGTGGCCGAAACGTCGTGAGAATTATTTTATCATGTTTTATTATTTTATTATTTCCCTTCTACGTGACTTTACCGAAAGAACCAAGAAGATGAATCCCTGCAGTCACGAAAGAAGCTTTACATCGAAATTGGATGGTGAGAGTCGGAGATGCCCTTTTTGTTTAACACCGTCCGGGTGCCTGACGGGAATTTTTTTTCTCGATTTGAAGCTTTCGTGACTGCAGGAATCAATACTCTTTGGTTCTTTCGGTAAAGTCACGTAGAAGTGAAATAATAAAATAATACAAATATTAAAAAACTCAACTTTCAACATTTTACGACTTTACTGAAAGAACCAAAGAGTATGAGAATTATATATATTGTTAAAACGTTCTCTTTTTATAAAGACCTCAGTTTAAAAAACAAAAATGAATTCGTCCCATGACCAGCTACAACATCGGGAGCTGTCGAGTCACGTTCGACTCCCTTACTGCTACTCCACCATCTCCACCTCCTGCTGCTGCTATTCCACCATCTCCACCTCCTGCTGCTGCTACTCCACCATCTCCACCTCCTGCTGCTACTCCACCATCTCTACCTCCTGCTGCTACTCCACCATCTCTACCTCCTGCTGCTGCTATTCCACCATTTCCACCTCCTGCTGCTGCCACTCCACCATCTCCACCTCCTCCTGCTGCTACTCCACCATCTCCACCTCCTGCTGCTACTACTCCACCATCTCCACCTCCTGCTGCTGCCACTCCACCATCTCCACCTCCTGCTGCTGCTACTCCACCATCTCCACCTCCTCCTGCTGCTACTCCACCATCTCTACCTCCTGCTGCTACTCCACCATCTCCACCTCCTGCTGCTACTCCACCATCTCCACCTCCTGCTGCTACTCCACCATCTCTACCTCCTCCTGCTGCTACTCCACCATCTCCCCCTCCTGCTGCTACTACTCCACCATCTCTACCTCCTGCTACTGCTACTCCACCATCTCTACCTCCTGCTGCTGCTACTCCACCATCTCCACCTCCTGCTGCTTCTACTCCACCATCTCCACCTCCTTCTGCTGCCACTCCACCATCTCTACCTCCTGCTGCTGCTACTCCACCATCTCTACCTCCTGCTGCTGCCACTCCACCATCTCCACCTCCTGCTGCCACTCCACCATCTCTACCTCCTGCTGCTGCTACTCCACCATCTCTACCTCCTGCTGCTGCTACTCCACCATCTCTAATTCCTGCTGCTCCACCATCTCCACCTCCTACTGCTACTCCACCATCTCTACCTCCTGCTGCTTCTACTCCACCATCTCCACCTCCTGCTACTACTCCACCATCTCCACCACCTCCTGCTGCTACTCCACCATCTCCACCTCCTGCTGCTTCTACTCCACCATCTCCACCTCCTCCTACCATGCTTCCACCCCACCCCCCCCGCCACTACAGCACCCCCCCCCCCGCCACTACAGCACCCCCCCCCCCTCTCCGCCCTCCTCCCACACGTCACCTCGTACGTGCTGGTGATGCCCGAGCGGTAGAAGACGGGGATGTAGATCTCGGAGCAGGCGACGATGACCAGCGTGTAGGAGATGCAGAAGAGCGTGAACATCGCCCCGTAGCGGTAGACCTCGGCGGGGGCGCCGATCACCGTCACGGCCGACATGAAGCTCGCGGTGAGCGACAGCGCCACCGGCACGGCGGTCATCTGCCGCCCGCCCGTCAGGAACTCTTGCGAGGAGCCTCCGCGGCCGGCGAAGGCGTGGTACACGCCGATGAGCGACGAGACCACGAAGAGGCTGGAGAACACCACGTAGTCCCACGTGGTGAAGCCACGCACCTCCGTCTGGAAGTCGCCCATCGCTGGCGCGGCAGGGGGGTTTGGTTATGGGTGGTGGTGGTGGGTCGAGAGAGTTTCGCGAGGAAGGAATCGATTGCTGCTGCTGCTGGTGATGCTGGTGATGATGCTGCAGCTGCCTGGTTAGAGAGTCCGGCTTGCAGAGGCTGGTTCGGCGGTGTTGGTTCGAGAAGCTGGTTAGAGAGTCCGGCTGGAGAATCTGGTGCAAGGGATTTTTGGTGAATTAAATCGAGTGGTTTGCAAGAGTCCAGTTAGAGAAAGAGTGAAGAGTTCCACTGGAGAGGCTGGTTAGAGAGTCCGGTTAGAGAATCTGGTGCAAGGGATTTTCGGTGATTGAAATCGCGTGGTCGCAAGAGTCCAGTTAGAGAAAGAGTGAAGAGTTCCACTGGAGAGGCTGGTTAGAGAGTCCGGCTGGAGAATCTGGTGCAAAGGTTTTTTGGTGATTGAAATCGCGTGGTTGCAAGAGTTCAGTTAGAGAGAGAGCAGATCTGTTGGAGAGTTCAGTCCGACACCTATCAAAGAGGTTCAATCGGAATAGATAAAGTCCAGAGAGTGGCTGGAGTCTGCGCTCAGAATCCAGTCAAGACAGAGAGAGAGAGAGAGACAGTTCTAGCAGTGACATGGAGTCCTATCAAGAGAGTCCCCCGAGAGAAATTGTGCTCAGACTCTGTAGAGAGTGCAGTTCAGAAGGTCCAATCGTGGCGCCTTCTCAGCTCGTCTGCCCATCATTTGACTCGGCTCGTAATCGGGGACCCGCTGTTCGTCAACTGCGCCCCTTTATAATGAGCTCCAGACAGACGCGTGCGTGACACACACACACACACACGCGCGCACACACACACACACCGTGGGCCCTTGGGCCGATAGCTTGACAGGAGGGGCTTGAGGGACAGGTACAGGCGGTTTGATCATTACGAGACCTTTGAGACGAGCGTCGATTAACAGCTGGACCCAGCAGATATGGTTGAGTGCCCAGTGATCAGGGCAAAGTTCAGCGCTTGCCGTGCAGAGCGAGGCCCCCCTCCCTTACTCGCCCAGCCCCCCCCCCTTACCCCCCCAGCCCCCCCTTGCCCCCCCTTTCCCACCGTATCCACCCCCCCCCAGCCACTCCTCCTTACCCCTCCACCCCCCTTACCGCTCCCAGCTCTAGGGTTTGGTAGGGGGGCGGGTGCAGAAAAATCAGGGAACTCGCCAAGTTCAGGCAGCCACGGCAATTGAGATCTTCGTGAAATGTTTATCAGTCTCACATACAACACACACACAACATACACACAACATACACACAACACACACAACATACACACAACATACACAACACACACACAACATACACACAACATACACACAACATACACACAACATACACAACATACACACAACATACACAACATACACACAACATACACAACATACACACAACATACACACAACATACACACAACATATATACAACATACACAACACACACACAACATACACAACACACACACAACATACACAACATACACACAACACACACAACATACACACACAACACACACACAACACACACACACAACATACACACACAACACACACAACATACACAACATACACACACAACACACACAGCATACACACAACATACACAACATACACACTCAACACACACACAGCACACACAACACACACACAACATACACAACATACACACACAACATACACACAACATACACAGACAACACACACACAACACACACAGACAACACACACACACAACACACACAACATACACAACACACACACAACACACAACATATATACACACACAACACACACACAACGTACACACAACATACACAACACACACACACAACACACACAGAACACACACAACATATATACACAGACAACATACACACAACACACACACAGCACACACACAATACACACACACAACACACTCAACAACACACAACACACACACAATACACACACACACAACACACACACAACATACACAACACACACACAGCACACACACAAAACTCAACAACACACACACAACACACACACAACACACACACAACACACACACAATACACACACAACACACACAACAACAACACACACACACACAGCCCTGGCGGGTTGTTAATTCGTCGAGTCGGCGATCTGGTTTGGACAGCACTGGCCAATTTTCATCATTGCCGTCACTTTCATTTGTTGTTGTTGTTTTTCTCGCACTTTTTGTTTATAGATGGCGTTATGTCACCACTTTGAAAGGGTTTAGCCAGAGATCAATCCTAGATTTGAAGCTTTCGTGACTGCAAGGATTCGTACTCTTAGTTCTTTCGGTAAAGTCACGTAGGTAGAAAATGAAATTAAAATTTATTAAAAAAAAAATAAAGTCACGACGTTTCGGAGGCAACACAAGCTTCTGTCTTCAGGTGAAACGGTCACAGCAAAATATCTGTATCAAGAGATCAATCGATTTAAATTTTGGTCCGCGTTTTGGGCGACTGAGAAAATGGGAGAGACGTCTTCTGGCGTTGCTTGGCACAAAGGGCAGCAGGAGTTTGGGACGTTTGGGTCTATTCGATTTTGGTAATCGGTTCGCATGGAGCAGCAGTAACCTGAACGGAGTTGAGCCAGTTTTGTTGCGAGTTGCCCGGGTCAGGGATTTTTCGTCGTCTGCTATGGGTGGAGTCCAACCCCCTAGCACGACATTGGGGGCCTGTAGGCGTTCAGGCAGTGCATGGTGGCAGCGGTGTGCAAGTGGTTCAACTTTGATGTGGTGGTGGTATTTGGTGCAAGAGCGTTTAACGTAGATTGCACATTGGCAGAGCTGAAGTAAAGCGAGGTGGATTTCATTTTCCTAGCAGGTGCAGGGGTTTTGAGTAGCTTCGTGCAAGGATGCGTTGTCGAGTGGCATGAAGCCAGATATTGATCGGTGAGAAGCTTGCGGTGTTCTTGAATCGGAAGAATGGTCAATTGGTGCCATGAGGTGGTATCCTGTGGCTAGGCGAAGTGCCTGGTTTTGGGAGGCTTGGAGCTTTTGGTAACCTGTAGAGGAGACTAAGAATATGTCGCCAGCCCTGTCCAACCCACGCTATAAAAGTTTCCACCCCTGATCGGTGACTTGCGCATAATGGTTTAGACCGTGGGCTTCTGCATCAGGAGCAAACGAACAAATAAGCAAATAGACCCCAACACTTTCGATTTAAAGCTTTCGTGACTGCAGGGATTCATCTTCTTGGTTCTTTCGGTAAAGTCACGTAGGTAAAATAAATAAATAAAAGTTAATAAAAGTAAAATAAAAAAATAAAATATTTTACTTTTATAAATTTAAATTTTAATGTATTTTTTTACCTACGACTTTACCGAAAAAAAAACCTAAGAATATGAATCATTGCAGTCACGAAAGCTTCAAATCTAGAATGCAGAGGAGAGGTTTGAGACCCCAAATGGGACTGGCATAATTGACGATGGGACGTCCAATGACTTTGTAGGTTAGGAGTAAAGTCTCCTTTGTTGACCCCAAGATTTGCCCGCTAAAGCTCGCGAGATGTTATTTCGTTTGCTAACTTTTTGCGTGGACGTTTCTGCCGTGTTGAGCGAAGCTGAAAATGGTGTTAAAGTTCTAGATTTGAAGCTTTCGTGACTGCAAGAATTCATATTCTTAGGTTTTTTTCGGTAAAGTCACGTAGGTAAAACATTAAAATTAATAAAAGTAAAATAAAAAAAATATAATAATATTATAATATAATAATATTATTAATTTATTTTTTTTACCTACGTGACTTTACCGAAGAAACCTAAGAATATGGTTCTTTGGTTCTTTCGGTTAAGTCACGTAAAAAGATAAAATAATAAATTAAATAATAGCAAACTACGACGTTTCTTTAGACGTGACTTAACCGAAAGAACCAAAGAATAATTCCTGCAGTCACGAAAGCTCCAAAATTGAGATTAAGAATATGGTGTCAAAGGTTACACCTAGAATTAAGGGAGGGTTTTGCTAGCGGGAGGCGTTGGTTTTGTATTATGACGTTGGGATGTAAGTTGTCTTGAAGAGAATCAGGTGTGAAAAGGGTGACTGTTGATTTGGATGTTGAGAATTGAAGCGATCTATTGTCTAGGAAACTCCTGAGCCGTTTTAAATTTGGAGTTGATGGAGTTTTCTATTTTGGGAATGCAGTGATCCCTCGTTTATCGCGGTTAAAGGGGACCGGAACCCCTCACGATAGGTGAAAATCCGCGAAGTAGGATTGGCCCCCTAGGAATTTCCGTATATGTGTGTGTGTGTGGGTACCAGAATGTTTAAAATATGTATATTTATACTTTATATATATATTCTTAGGTTTTTTTCGGTAAAGTCACGTAGGTAAAAATTTTAAATTAATAAAAGTAAAATAAAATAAAAATCACGACGTTTCGATTGCAACACAAGCAATCATCATCAGGTATAAATGAAATAGCAACAAACATTTCTAACCAGAAAAAACTATATACAGACATATAAGCAGACAGATATCACCAAGATACATAGAGAGAGAGTAACACAGGTACAGAGAGGGAGATAGTCTCTGTGGAGTGGCCTTAAAATTTTTACTTAAATCTATTTAATTATAAAACCTTAATATTATACATTCACTCTCTCTCTCTCATACGATACGTATTGTGGCGTTCTACACTCACCAATGACAGTAGTACCTTGAGACTTGACTCCAGTAATGACGACGACGACGATGACAATGACGATGACGACAGACCTGTGCAGTTCGATGAATGTGATGATGGATGATGATGATGATAGTGCTACTGCACAGCTATAAAGAGGCCTTTAAATCAGTTCGAAAAATCCGCGATGCACTGAGGCCGCGAAACTTGAACCGTGAAGTGGAGAGGGATTACTGTATTTTGATTAGAAGTGTAAACTATGATGTCGTCGGCATAGCCGACTACTTGTACTCCTTTTGGAGGCGTTGGTAGATCGTGGAGGTAGGCGTTGAACAGCGCCGGGGATATTATGGAACCTTGTGGGTTACTCCTGCATAAATGTTTCGTTAGGAGGATTGCATATCATGGAAGAGAACACGTGATTTGGCGGCCTCTTAGGTAATTTGTAAGCCAGCAAGCAAGGCCTGATGGTAGCGTAGAACCACGGATGATGTTGATGAGCCATGATGTTGATGAACCAATGAGGTTCCAATGGTGTAAATGCTTACCCCGAGCTCTCATACTCTGATGGTGCATTGTCTTTGAGTTGTGCGCCTTTTGGCGTCATCTGGTCCAACACCATGTGAGACTAGGCTCTAAGGAAAGCTGTCTCGGGTGTGGACCAATCAACTTTAAGGACGGTGCATACATTATCAGAGTTGTGTTTTTTGTTTGCATTATGACTGCAGGTATTGTGGTCTATGCAAACATGACTCCTTGTAAAAAAAAAAGGTGTCAATTTTGTTGCCAGATAAAAGGGTAAAAAAACAATTATCATATTTTTTCTTCTGGCAAATGAGGTTCCAATGGAGCGTGAGGTGATTAACGGTCCCGAAAGCCTTTGTAAGGTCAAGGGAGGCGACGATAGTGCGAGATGGGGGCTTTTTAAATCCTTTATATTAAGTTCGCTTTCTTGCTTGCTTGCGTGCTTGCGTGCTTGCTTACGACCGTGCAAATCTTTCGGTCGTTTTTTAACCCACTTCCCGTGATCCAATCGAGCTGACATTTCCCACACAGACTCGTTGTGCGAGACAATTAATGTTCGTGAAAAATTCTTTCAAAAATGTTATACTGTTTAGGGAAAAAAATTAAATATTTAATTACCAATTGCTTAATACTGGCAGACAATCATCTGACCCATAGGTGGCAGCCATCTCAAGCCAGAGGACGAGAGGACTCTAGCCGCCACGCATATAAAGGATTTATAGTGAAAAACTTTGTTTTTACGGGTTATACTTGTTCTCATTGAAACCGTTTGCAATTTGGGTGGTTAGGTTGAGCAGAGCTGTTGTTGTTGATTGTGCAGGGCGAAAGCCGTGTTGCTGAGATGATGGAAGTAAGTTGGTGGTGATGTTTGGAAGAATGAGGGCCTCTAAAATCTTGATTGATGGGCAAAGTAGGGAGATCGGCCTGTAGGACGTTGCTTGATTGAGGTTTTTGCCGGGTTTGGAAGTGGAATGATTGCCGATGATTTCAAGATGGCCGCAATGAGGTTGCATTGGGAGTGAGGCGTTGATGGTGGAGGCGAGAAACTTCATGCCAAGCGGGCCGAGGTGTTTGAGATGGGATGTAGCTATTCCATCCGGGCCAATTGCGAAGTAATTTTTGGCTTTTTTGATAGCTAGTTTCACGACGATGACGACGACGACGATGATGACGATGACGACGACGACAATGATGACGATGACGACAATGATGACGATGACGACGACGATGACAACGACGATGACGATGATGACGACGACGATGACGATGATGACGATAATGACGACGACGATGAGGATAATGACGACGACGATGATGACGACGACGATGACGATGATGACGACAATGACGACGATGCCGCACGTGGTGCGGAAGCTGCTGCATGACGCCAGCTCGGCACATGCCCCCCCCAACACCACCGCCCCCCCCACCACCCCCCCCCTACCGCCTCCCACCACCGCCCCCCATCGCGACATATCAACCACGGAAATCCAGCGGCGTTCCAATGGGTGGTTTATTACCGCCGTCACCGGCGGTAACACGACGTCTTGCGAATGTCACAAAAATTGAAAAATCCGATGGGCGAATCCGCACCCCCCTTGGGCCCCCGGCGCGTCACAGGCCACGTCACAGGCTACGTCACAGAATACGTCACAGGCTACATCACAGGCGCGTCAGAGGCGCGTCAGAGGCGCGTCAGAGGCTACGTCACAGGCTACGTCACAGACTACGTCACAGGCGCGTCAGAGGCGCGTCAGAGGCGCGTCAGAGGCGCGTCAGAGGCCACGTCACAGACTACGTCACAGACTACGTCACAGACTACGTCACAGACTACGTCACAGGCGCGTCAGAGGCGCGTCAGAGGCTACGTCACAGAGTACGTCAGAGGCTACGTCACAGGCCACGTCACAGGCGCGTCAGAGGCGCGTGCTCTTGCTCGGGAGTGGCGTGGGGTCGCCTTGGCCCACTTTGTCCGCCACGTAGCTGCCGTTCTCCATCCCGGCCAGAGATCCATCCCAGCCAGCGGTGGCAGCAGCAGCAGCGACCTGCAGACACGCGGAGAGCGAGGCAGAGAGGTGACGCCATGGGTGAATGTTTCAATGCTGTTATGGACGCTGTATTGCGACCTGCCCACCACCTTCGATAACTCTAGCCACACCACCGCCTACTCCACCCACTCCACCACCAACTTCACTACAATAACTGCAACAGCAACAACAACAGGAAAACCAACAGCAACAACTATAACAAAAACAACAGCAACAACCAAAAACAGCAACAACAACAACAGCAACAACAACAGCAATACCAACAGCAACACCAACAGCAACAACAACAACAGCAACAACAGCAACAACAACAACAGCAACAACAACACCAACAACACCAACAACAGCAACAACAACAACACCACCAACAACAGCAACAACACCAACAGCAACAACAACAACAGCAACAACAACAACAACACCAACAACACCAACAGCAACAACAGCAGCAGCAACAGAAACACCAACAACAACAACAACACCAACACCAACAACACCAACAACAACAACACCAACAGCAACAATAACAACACCAACAACACCAACAACACAACACCAACAACACCAACAACACCAACAACAACAACAACAACACCAACAACACCAACACCAACAAACACCAAAAACACCAACAACACCAACACCAACACCAACAAACACCAACAACACCAACACCACCAACAACAACACCAACAACAACATCAACAACAACACCACCAACAACAACAGACGTCAATGACGACTCTGCTTGCGAGCGATGTGGGGTCACCTCCAGCCTGTGGGTGGCAGCGTCCTCCCCCTCCTCCTTGCCGCCGTTGCTGCCCGACGAGAAGGGCAGCAGGGGGCAGGCCCGGCCGCACGACGAGTCGCTCGCCCACACGAAGAGCGTCGGGTCGCGTGCAACACCCTTCTCTCGTCCCGCTGGGGGCAGCAAGTGGAGAGAGTGGAGGGGGCAGCGTGGAGTGAGTGGGTGAGGGCAGCAAGTGGAGTGAGTGGGTGGGGGCAGCGTGGCTAGGCAACAACAGCGTCACTAGAGGCAACAACAGCGTCACTAGAGGCAACAACAGCATCACTCGGCAACAACAGCATCGCTAGGCAACAACAGCGTCGCTAGGCAACAACAGCATCACGAGAGGCAACAACAGCATCGCTAGGCAACAGCAGCGTCACTAGGCAACAACAGCGTCGCTAGGCAACAACAGCGTCGCTAGGCAACAACAGCATCACTAGAGGCAACAACAGCGTCACTAGGCAACAACAGCATCGCTAGGCAACAACAGCGTCGCTAGGCAACAACAGCATCACTAGAGGCAACAACAGCATCGCTAGTCAACAACAGCGTCACTAGAGGCAACAACAGCGTCGCTAGAGGCAACAACAGCGTCGCTAGGCAACAACAGCGTCACTAGAGGCAACAACAGCGTCACTAGGCAACAACAGCATCACTAGAGGCAACAACAGCGTCACTAGAGGCAACAACAGCGTCGCTAGGCAACAACAGCGTCACTAGAGGCAACAACAGCGTCGCTAGGCAACAACAGCGTCACTAGAGGCAACAACAGCGTCACTAGAGGCAACAACAGCGTCGCTAGAGGCAACAACAGCGTCGCTAGGCAACAACAGCGTCGCTAGAACAACAGCGTCGCTAGAGGCAACAACAGCGTCGCTAGGCAACAACAGCGTCGCTAGGCAACAGCAGCGTGTAGTTCTGACCGAAGAGGAAGCTTCCCAGAAGGCCGAGCGCGACGACCGCCACGGTCCCCACAGCGCTGAAGTAGAGGTAGGAGAGCGAGTACCACGTGTCAGCCAGAGCGGGCCTGGCGGGGTCAAGGTAGAGGGGGGCGGGGGTGGTCACACGCGCAATCATCGTCGTCATCGTCGTCGTTGTCATCATCGTCGTCGTCGTCATTGTCATCATCATCGTCATCATCATCATCATCGTCATCGTTGTCGTCATCGTCGTCGTCACCGTCGTCATCGTTGTCATCATCGTCATCGTCATCATCATCGTCATCGTCGTCGTCGTCATCGTCGTCATCATCGTCGTCATCGTCGTCGTTGTCGTCATCGTCGTCGTCATCGTCGTCATCATCATCGTTGTCGTCATTGTCGTCATCATCGTCATCGTCGTCGTCATCGTCGTCGTCATCATCATCGTTGTCATCATCGTCGTCATCGTCGTCATCGTCGTCATCATCATCGTCATCATCATCGTCATCATCGTCGTCATCATCGTCGTTGTCATCATCGTCATCATCGTCGTCATCGTCGTCATCGTCGTCGTCATCATCGTCGTCATCGTCGTCATCGTCGTCATCGTCGTCGTCATCATCGTCATCATCATCGTCATCATCGTCGTCATCGTCGTCATCGTCGTCGTCATCATCGTCGTCATCGTCGTCATCGTCGTCATCATCGTCGTCATCATCGTCGTCATCGTCGTCGTCATCATCGTCGTCATCATCGTCATCGTCGTCGTCATCATCGTCGTTGTCATCATTGTCATCATCATCATCGTCGTTGTCATCATCGTCATCGTCGTCGTCATCATCGTCGTTGTCATCATTGTCATCGTCGTCATCGTCGTCGTCATCATCGTCGTCATCATCGTCATCGTCGTCGTCGTCATCATCGTCGTCATCATCGTCGTCATCGTTGTCATCATCGTCGTCATCATCGTTGTCATCGCCGTCGTCATCGTCGTCATCGTTGTCATCATCGTCGTCATCATCGTTGTCATCGCCGTCGTCATCGTCGTCATCGTTGTCATCATCATTGTCGTCGTCATCATCGTCATCATCATCGTCGTCATCATCATCGTCGTCGTCATCATCGTCGTCATCGTCATCATCGTCGTCATCATCGTCGTCTTCATCGTCGTCGTCATCATCGTCATCATCGTCGTCTTCATCGTCGTCATCATCGTCATCATCATCGTCATCATCATCCTCGTCATCACCGACGACTTTTTGTGGTCAGTTTGTTGTCTGTGAGCGCGGAACCACGTGCCGACCCCCCCCCCACATCCTCACCCCCCCAATTACAGGGAGCGAGCGGCCGGGGAATCAGCGATACCTTCTAGAAAATAGTGAGTCCGTGATCGGGTGGGTGAGCAGACGAGTGAGTCTGTGATCGGTTGGGTGAGCGGACGAGTGAGTCCGTGATCGGGTGGGTGAGCAGACGAGTGAGTCTGTGATCGGTTGGGTGAGCGGACGAGTGAGTCCGTGGGTTGCACGAGACGACACGTGTCCTCGCAGAGCCGAGTGAACGGTAGCCGCGATGGGCACGCCGTGATTACAAGTTGAGCCGCCGACAGCCGATCGCCTTTTAGAACGGGTCACTTTACGGCTTGTCCTCAACCCAAGGTGGGTTGGGTGGGTTGGGTGGTGGGGATTCAACGGGTCAACCAATCGACGCGGCTCAGATCTTACAGTCAGACGACCGGGGGTAGTAGTCGTGGTGGTAGTCCCGTCAAGGTCTTTCTATTTGCAGAGCCGTAAACCCCAAATATTGCCCAGCCGTGTGTTTATTTGGATTTTTTACTGCGGTTGCATAAACGCGCATGCCGACATTGGCCCGAGCGGGGCCGTAGACGTTGATCGTAAAAGCCGATCGAGGTTTTGTCCCCAATCTCGAGCCCGGCGTGTTCCCTCCCCCCCCCCCCCCCCACCTACTACCCCCATTGGTATCCAACCTCTGGGTGTCACGCCATGTCCTTCACGGTGACCTCCTCCACCCTCTACACCACGCGTCCCACCCATCACCTCTTCTTCCACCCTCACACCAATTGTCCCACCCATCATCACCTCCACCACCCTGCACACCACTCGTCCCACCCATCACGACCTCCTCCACCCTCACACCACGCGTCCCACCCATCACTACCTCCTCCTCTACCCTCTACACCACGTGTCCCACCCATCACCTCCTTCTCCACCTTCCACACCACGTGTCCCACCCATCAACACCTCCTCCTACACCCTGCACACCACTCGTCCCACCCATCACCAGCTCCTCCACCCTACACACCACTCGTCCCACCCATCACTACCTCCTCCACCCTCACACCACGCGTCCCACCCATCACCACCTCCTCCTACACCATGCACACCACTCGTCCCACCCATCACCAGCTCCTCCACCCTACACACCACTCGTCCCACCCATCACTACCTCCTCCACCCTCACACCACTCGTCCCACCCATCACCACCTCCTCCACCCTCCACACCACGTGTCCCACCCATCACCTCCACCTCCTCCATCCTCCACACTACACGTCCCACCCATCACCACCACCTCCTCCATCCTCCACACCACTCGTCCCACCCATCACCCCCTCCTCCACCCTGCACACCACGCGTCCCACCCATCACTACCACCTCCACCCTCCACACCACGTGTCCCACCCATCACTACTACCTCCACCCTCCACACCACGTGTCCCACCCATCACTACCTCCTCCTCCACCCTGCACACCACTCGTCCCACCCATCACCACCTCCTCCACCCTACACACCACGCGTCCCACCCATCACCACCTCCTCCACCCTGCACACCACGCGTCCCACCCATCACCACCTCCTCCACCCTCCACACCACGTGTCCCACCCATCACTACCTCCACCCTCCACACCACGTGTCCCACCCATCACTACCACCTACTCCACCCTCCACACCACGCGTCCCACCCATCACCACCTCCTCCACCTTAACACCACGTGTCCCACCCATCACTACCTCCACCCTCCACACCACGCGTCCCACCCATCACTACCACCTCCTCCACCCTGTACACCACGTGTCCCACCCATTACCACCTCCTCCACCCTGTACACCACGTGTCCCACCCATCCCCACCTCCTCCACGCTGCACACCACGCGTCCCACCCATCACCACCTCCTCCACCCTGCACACCACGTGTCCCACCCATCACCTCCTCCTCCACCCTGCACACCACGTGTCCCACCCATCACCACCTCCTCCACCCTCCACACCACGCGTCCCACCCATCACCACCTCCTCCTCTACCCTGCACACCACGTGTCCCACCCATCACCACCTCCTCCACCCTCCACACCACGCGTCCCACCCATCACCACCTCCTCCTCCACCCTGCACACCACGTGTCCCACCCATCACCACCTCCTCCACCATGCACACCACGTGTCCCACCCATCACCTCCTCCACCCTCCACACCACGTGTCCCACCCATCACTACCTCCTCCACCCTCACACCACGTGTCCCACCCATCACCACCTCCTCCACCCTGCACACCACGTGTCCCACCCACCACCACCTCCTTCACCTTCCACACCACGCGTCCCACCCATCACCACCTCCTCCACCCTCCACACCACGTGTCCCACCCATCACCATCTCCTCCTCTACCCTGCACACCACGTGTCCCACCCATCACCACCTCCACCACCCTCACACCACGTGTCCCACCCATCACCACCTCCTCCACCCTCCACACCACGTGTCCCACCCATCACCACCTCCTCCACCCTCCACACCACGTGTCCCACCCATCACCACCTCCTCCACCACCCTGCACACCACGTGTCCCACCCATCACCACCTCCTCCACCCTCCACACCACGTGTCCCACCCATCACCACCTCCTCCACCCTCTACACCACGTGTCCCACCCACCACCTCCTCCTCCACCCTGCACACCACGCGTCCCACCCATCACCACCTCCTCCACCCTCCACACCACGTGTCCCACCCATCACCTCCTCCTGCACCCTGCACACCACGTGTCCCACCCATCACCACCTCCTCCACCCTGCACACCACGTGTCCCACCCATCACCACCTCCACCACCCTGCACACCACGTGTCCCACCCATCACCACCTCCACCACCCTGCACACCACGCGTCCCACCCATCACCACCTCCTCCTCTACCCTGCACACCACGTGTCCCACCCATCACCACCTCCACCACCCTGTACACCACGTGTCCCACCCATCACCTCCTCCTCCACCCTGCACACCACGTGTCCCACCCATCACCACCTCCTCCACCCTCCACACCACGCGTCCCACCCATCACCACCTCCTCCTCCACCCTGCACACCACGTGTCCCACCCATCACCTCCTCCTCCACCCTGCACACCACGCGTCCCACCCATCACCACCTCCTCCACCCTGTACACCACGCGTCCCACCCACCACCACCTCCTCCACCCTCCACACCACGTGTCCCACCCACCACCACCTCCTCCACCCTCCACACCACGTGTCCCACCCATCACCACCTCCTCCACCCTGCACACCACGTGTCCCACCCATCACCACCTCCTCCACCACCCTGCACACCACGTGTCCCACCCATCACCACCTCCACCACCCTCACACCACGTGTCCCACCCACCACCACCTCCTCCACCCTCCACACCACGTGTCCCACCCATCACCACCTCCTTCACCACCCTGCACACCACGCATCCCACCCATCACCACCTCCTCCACCCTGCACACCACGTGTCCCACCCATCACCACCTCCTCCACCCTGCACACCACGTGTCCCACCCACCACCACCTCCTCCACCCTCCACACCACGTGTCCCACCCATCACCACCTCCTTCACCACCCTGCACACCACGCATCCCACCCATCACCACCTCCTCCACCCTGTACACCACGCGTCCCACCCATCACCACCTCCTCCACCCTCACACCACGTGTCCCACCCATCACCACCTCCTCCTCTACCCTGCACACCACGTGTCCCACCCATCACCACCTCCTCCACCACCCTGCACACCACGTGTCCCACCCATCACCATCTCCACCACCCTCACACCACGTGTCCCACCCACCACCACCTCCTCCACCCTCCACACCACGTGTCCCACCCACCACCACCTCCTCCACCCTCCACACCACGTGTCCCACCCATCACCACCTCCTTCACCACCCTGCACACCACGCATCCCACCCATCACCACCTCCTCCACCCTGCACACCACGTGTCCCACCCATCACCACCTCCTCCACCCTGTACACCACGCGTCCCACCCATCACCACCTCCTCCACCCTGCACACCACGTGTCCCACCCATCACCACCTCCTGCACCCTGCACACCACGTGTCCCACCCATCACCACCTCCACCACCCTCCACACCACGTGTCCCACCCATCACCACCTCCTCCACCCTGTACACCACGTGTCCCACCCATCACCACCTCTACCACCCTCCACACCACGTGTCCCACCCATCACCACCTCCTCCACCCTGTACACCACGTGTCCCACCCATCACCACCTCCTCCACCCTCACACCACGTGTCCCACCCATCACCACCTCCTCCACCCTGCACACCACGTGTCCCACCCATCACCACCTCCACCACCCTCCACACCACGTGTCCCACCCATCACCACCTCCTCCACCCTCCACACCACGTGTCCCACCCATCACCACCTCCTCCACCCTCACACCACGTGTCCCACCCATCACTACCTCCTCCACCCTCCACACCACGTGTCCCACCCATCACCACCTCCTCCACCCTCACACCACGTGTCCCACCCATCACCACCTCCTCCACCCTCCACACCACGTGTCCCACCCATCACCTCCTCCACCCTCCACACCACGTGTCCCACCCATCACCTCCTCCTCCACCCTGCACACCACGTGTCCCACCCATCACCACCTCCTCCACCCTCCACACCACGTGTCCCACCCATCACCACCTCCTCCTGTACCCTGCACACCACGTGTCCCACCCATCACCTCCTCCTCCACCCTGCACACCACGCGTCCCACCCATCACCACCTCCTCCACCCTGCACACCACGCGTCCCACCCACCACCACCTCCTCCACCCTCCACACCACGTGTCCCCCCCACCACCACCTCCTCCACCCTCCACACCACGTGTCCCACCCATCACCACCTCCTCCACCCTGCACACCACGTGTCCCACCCATCACCACCTCCTCCACCACCCTGCACACCACGTGTCCCACCCATCACCACCTCCACCACCCTCACACCACGTGTCCCACCCACCACCACCTCCTCCACCCTCCACACCACGTGTCCCACCCATCACCACCTCCTTCACCACCCTGCACACCACGCATCCCACCCATCACCACCTCCTCCACCCTGCACACCACGTGTCCCACCCATCACCACCTCCTCCACCCTGCACACCACGTGTCCCACCCACCACCACCTCCTCCACCCTCCACACCAAGTGTCCCACCCATCACCACCTCCTTCACCACCCTGCACACCACGCATCCCACCCATCACCACCTCCTCCACCCTGTACACCACGCGTCCCACCCATCACCACCTCCTCCACCCTCACACCACGTGTCCCACCCATCACCACCTCCTCCTCCACCCTGCACACCACGTGTCCCACCCATCACCACCTCCTCCACCACCCTGCACACCACGTGTCCCACCCATCACCATCTCCACCACCCTCACACCACGTGTCCCACCCACCACCACCTCCTCCACCCTCCACACCACGTGTCCCACCCACCACCACCTCCTCCACCCTCCACACCACGTGTCCCACCCATCACCACCTCCTTCACCACCCTGCACACCACGCATCCCACCCATCACCACCTCCTCCACCCTGCACACCACGTGTCCCACCCATCACCACCTCCTCCACCCTGTACACCACGCGTCCCACCCATCACCACCTCCTCCACCCTCACACCACGTGTCCCACCCATCACCACCTCCTGCACCCTGCACACCACGTGTCCCACCCATCACCACCTCCACCACCCTCCACACCACGTGTCCCACCCATCACCACCTCCTCCACCCTGAACACCACGTGTCCCACCCATCACCACCTCCACCACCCTCCACACCACGTGTCCCACCCATCACCACCTCCTCCACCCTGTACACCACGTGTCCCACCCATCACCACCTCCTCCACCCTCACACCACGTGTCCCACCCATCACCACCTCCTCCACCCTGCACACCACGTGTCCCACCCATCACCACCTCCACCACCCTCCACACCACGTGTCCCACCCATCACCACCTCCTCCACCCTCCACACCACGTGTCCCACCCATCACCACCTCCTCCACCCTCACACCACGTGTCCCACCCATCACTACCTCCTCCACCCTGCACACCACGTGTCCCACCCATCACCACCTCCTTCACCCTCACACCACGTGTCCCACCCATCACCACCTCCTCCACCCTCCACACCACGTGTCCCACCCATCACCTCCTCCACCCTCCACACCACGTGTCCCACCCATCACTACCTCCACCACCCTCCACATCACGTGTCTCATCTCCTCATCATGGTCCCAACCTCCAAGTAGCTGTACCCGAGGTCGCAAACGGGTTTTGATTCCTTACCCGTACCCGTACCCGGCCGCACCAGGGTCGCAAATGGCCGGGTACGGGTACCCGTTCCCTACCCGAAATGAGTGACAAATGGTTACTCACCAGTGACTCACGGCCTACCCGTACCCGGCCGCACCAGGGTCGCAAACGGCTACCCGTACCCGTACCCGGCCGGGTACGGATAGCCGGTTCTCGGGTAGGGTACGGGTATCGGGTACCCGGTTGCGAACTCTGAGCTGTACCCTTCCTCATCAAAGGTGGATTTGTTCAAGCAGGTGAGAAACCAGTCAGACGAGTGACACTTTGCCGATGATCGCTGCCGCTGTGTAGACCCAGCCTAGGAGACCCCCAGTGGCAGCTGGCCCTGTGCATCAGTCTGCCAGCCCCTTGCGATGTGTTAACGATGTGTGCTCTGGTCTAGGGCACCTCCAGTGACGGTTACGATGGCCACTGAGGTAGGCAGTGGTGACCGGAGGCTAAGGCCCTCAACTCAGCACCCTCAAAGGATCCGCACTGAATCCGAATCCGAACAATGCGGATCTCAGCGGTAACAGCGAACCCGCTAAATATACTAATAGGGGTTTTTTTCTCCTTTTTTCTGGCAACAAAACTGACACCGTGATAATTGTTTTTTTACCCTTCTATCTGGCTACAAATTTGACACCTTTTTTTACAAGGAGTCATGTTTGCATAGACCGCAATACCTGCAGTCATAATGCAAACAAAAACATAACTTTCGATTTAAAGCTTTCGTGACTGCAGGGATTCATCTTCTTGGTTCTTTCGGTAAAGTCACGTAGAAGGGAAGTAATAAAATAATAAAAAAATAAAACATAATAAAACAATTCTCACGACGTTTCGGCCACAACGCAAGCAGCCGTCCTCAGGTGGACCTGGTTTTCACCTGAGGACGGCTGCTTGCGTTGTGGCCGAAACGTCGTGAGAATTGTTTTATTATGTTTTATTTTTTTATTATTTTATTACTTCCCTTCTACGTGACTTTACCGAAAGAACCAAGAAGAAAAAAACATAACTCTGATAATGATATGCACTGTCCTTGAAGTTGATTGGTCCACACCCGAGACAGCTTTCCTTATAGCCTAGTCTCACATGATGTTGGACCAGATGCCGCCAAAAGGCGCACAACTCAAAGACAATGCACCATCAGAGTATGAGAGCTTGGGGTTAAGCATTTACACCATTGGAACCTCATTTGCCAGTAAAAATATGATAATTGTTTTTTTACCCTTTTATCTGGCAACAAAACTGACACCTTTTTACAAGGAGTCATGTTTGCGTTGACCACAATACCTGCAGTCATAATGCAAACAAAAACATAACTCTGATAATGTATGCACTGTCATTGAAGTTGATTGGTCCACACCCGAGACAGCTTTCCTTAGAGCCTAGTGCACCTTTTGGCGTCATCTGGTTCAACCCATGTGAGACTAGGCTCTGGACCAATCAACTTCAACGGACAGTGCACATTTTCAGAGTTATGTTTTTTTTGCATTATGACTGCAGGTATTGTGGTCTATGCAAACATGACTCCTTGTAAAAAAGGTGTCAGTTTTGTTGCCAGATAGAAGGGTAAAAAAACAATAATGATATTTTTTACTGGCAAATGAGGTTCCAATGGTGTAAAACTGACACCTTTGCAAGGAATCATGCTCACATTGACCACAATACTTGCAGTCAAATGCAAACAAAAAACAATACTCTGATAATGTATGCATTGTCTTTGAAACTGATTGGTCCACACCAGACAGCTTTCTTTAGAGCCTAGTATCATATGGTGTTCGACCAGATGACGCCAAAAGGCACACAGTTCTAAGACACCGCACTACCAGAGTAATGAGAGCTCGGGGTGAGCAGCTACATCATAGGACCTCCTTTGCCAGTACCAAAATATACTAATAGGGGGTTTCCCCTTTTTTCTGGCAACAAAACTGACACCTTTTGCAAGGAATCATGTCTACATTGACCACAATACTTGCAGTCAAATGCAAACAAAAAACAATACTCTGATAATTTATGTATTGTCTTTGAAACTGATTGGTCCACACCAGAGACAGCTTTCTTTAGAGCCTAGTCTCACATGGCGTTCGACCAGATGACGCCAAAAGGCGTCATCATATACTATTAGTATTTTTCGATTTAAAGCTTTCGTGACTGCGGGGATTCATCTTCTTGGTTCTTTCGGTAAAGTCACGTAGAATTGAAGTAATAAAATAATAATGTATTCATTATTTTACTATTAGTATATTTTGGTACTGGCAAAGGAGGCCCCATGATGAAGCTAACCCGCTCTTTGTTTTTCCACTGGCACATCCGAGCTGTGTTGGGGCCGTGCTGAGGTGGTTCCTGCGTGGCTTAGAAGTCGTCCCCCACCCCCCCATCGCAAGCCGAGCCACCCATGTGGTCACGCGTAGTGTGATTTAGAGACACTGAGCTGACAGAAAACAAAGATAAACATCCTCCGTATAGCCTTTGAACTGCCTGTTAGGGGGCAAGTGCCGTTCGTGAACACTTAATAAAAGCCGGCACGGCACACGTGGGCCGGTAGGTGGTCAACACCACCCAGGCCGCCTTTGTCTCCCCAACGGCGATGTTTACTACACACCGCGCCAGCTACTCGTTTGAGGCCGAGTCGACCTAGAGGAGGCCCAGGACCGGTTCGATTCCCGCTCACGGCCAACATCACCGAGTCGACCTAGGGGAGGCCCACGACCGCTTCGGATAAATCGTCGGCGATGTTGGCCGTGAGCGGGAATCGAAGCGGCCCTGGGCCACCTCTAGGTCGACTCAGACTCGAATGAGTACCTGCTGCGGTGTCTAGTAAACATCGCCAGGAGGGAGACAAAGGCGGCCGGGCGTGGTGCTGAACCACCCACCACCTCGTGTGCCGTGCCGGCCTTCATAGGGTGGTGCTGCTGCTACTCGCTAACGGCACCTGCCCCTGCAGTGTGTTAAGGCTACACGGGGGATCTTTGTCTTTGTGTGTGAAGGTGAATGGATGTTCCTATGGGGTTGTTATTGATGGACTCGCCAGTCAAAGGTTCAAGTTTGTCAATCCCCACCCCCCCTCACTCACGTGGTGGTACAGGGCAGGCAGGTCACGTGGTGGTACAGGGCAGGCAGGTCACGTGGTGGTACAGGGCAGGCAGGTCACGTGGTGGTACAGGGCAGGCAGGTCACGTGGTGGTCGTGGTGGTGGTGGGGTAGAGTGTGGGTAGCTCTCGAGCTACGACGTGGGTGTGTGTGTGTCTGGTGGGGGGGTGGTGGTGGTGGGGGGGTGGTGGTGGTGGGGGTGGTGGTGGAGTTTGGTGGGGGGTGGTGGTGAGGGGTGGTGGTGGTGGGTGGGTGGTGGTGGTGGATGGTGGGGTGGTGGGGGGGTGGTGGTGAGGGGTGGCGGTAGGGGGTGGTGGTGGGTGGGTGGTGTTGGTGGGTGGTGGTGGGGGTGGTGGGGGGTGGTGGTGGTGTTGGTGTGGTAGTGGTGGTGGTGTTGGTAGTGGTGGTGTTGGTGGTGGTGTAGTGGGGGTGGTGGTGGTGGTGTAGTGGTAGTGATGGTGGTGTAGTGGTGTTGGTGGTGTAGTAGTAGTGGTGTAGTAGTGTTGTTGTAGTGGTGTAGTAGTGTTGATGGTGTAGTAGTGGCGTTGCCAGCTGGTGCTGTCTGCGCCTGCCCACTCGCCTGCCATGATCAGCAGGCGAGGAGTACGAGTCGTGTGCGCCGCTGCTGCTGCTGCTGTTGCTCATCGTCGCGTTCAGGAGGCGGCATCCCGCCGTGGAGAGCGCGAGGGGCATCGTCCTGTGGGCCAGCGGCGGGTAGACCTGGGCCCCGACCCCCAGCCACAGCGAGAGGCCGAAGCCCAGAGCCAGACCCACGAGGGCGCCCTGACAGCCAACGGAGCGCACAATCACGGCAGGCAGGCAGCAGTAGCAGCAGCAGCAATAGTAGCAGCAGCAGGAGCAACAGCAGCAGGAGCAGCAGCAGCAGCAGCAGGAGCAACAGCAGCAGCAGCAGCAGGAGCAGCAGGAGCAGCAGTAGCAGCAGCAGGAGCAGCAGCAGCAGCAGGAGCAGCAGCAGCAGTAGCAGCAGCAGCAGGAGCAGTAGTAGCAGCAGCAGGAGCAGCAGCAGCAGGAGCAGCAGCAGCAGGAACAGGAGCAGTAGCAGCAGTAGCAGCAGCAGCAGTAGCAGCAGCAGCAGGAGCAGCAGCAGTAGCAGCAGTAGCAGGAGCAGCAGCAGTAGCAGGAGCAGTAGCAGCAGTAGCAGTAGCAGCAGGAGCAGCAGCAGCAGGAGCAGCAGCAGTAGCAGGAGCAGTAGTAGCAGCAGCAGTAGCAGGAGCAGCAGCAGCAGTAGCAGGAGCAGCAGCAGTAGCAGGAGCAGTAGTAGCAGCAGCAGCAGCAGGAGCAGCAGCAGCAGGAGCAGCAGCAGTAGCAGGAGCAGCAGCAGCAGTAGCAGGAGCAGCAGCAGTAGCAGGAGCAGTAGTAGCAGCAGCAGTAGCAGCAGTAGCAGCAGAGCAGCAGGAACAGTAGCAGCAGCAGCAGGAGCAGCAGCAGCAGGAACAGGAGCAGTAGCAGCAGTAGCAGCAGCAGCAGTAGCAGCAGCAGGAACAGGAGCAGTAGCAGCAGGAGCAGCAGTAGGGAGAGTAGCAGTAGCAGGGGCGGGTTCACGATTCACGTTTTCATTTTGTGTATTCAGGTGCGAACTCAAAAATGCCAGGCTAGTCTCGCTTGCAAGAACGACTGGCTGCGTGGAGTTAATAAATACGTGTGGATCCACGAATGATTGGGGGAGCGAGATGGTGGGTGAATGCATGAATGAGTGGGTGAATGAGTGGGTGAGTCAGATGGTGGGTGAGTGCATGAATGAGTGGGTGAGTCAGATGGTGGGTGAGTGCATGAATGAGTGGGTGAATGAGATGGTGGGTGAGTGCATAAATGAGTGGGTGAATGAGTGGGTGAGTCAGATGGTGGGTGAGTGCATGAATGAGTGGGTGAGTCAGATGGTGGGTGAGTGCATGAATGAGTGGGTGAATGAGATGGTGGGTGAGTGCATAAATGAGTGGAGGAATGCGATGATGGGTGAATGCATGAATGAGTGGGTGAATGAGATGATGGGTGAGTGCATTCATGAGTGGGTAAATGAGATGGTGGGTGAGTGCATGAATGAGTGGGTGAATGAGAGGGTGAATGAGATGAGTGAGTGCATGAATGAGTGGGTGAATGAGAGGATGAGTCAGATGTTGGGTGAGTGCATGAATGAGTGGGTGAATGAGAGGGTGAGTCAGATGGTGGGTGAGTGGGTGAATGAGTGGGTGAATGAGATCATGGGTGAGTACATGAATGAGTGGGTGAATGAGATGGTGGGTGAGTGCATGAATGAGTGGGTGAATGAGTGGGTGAGTCAGATGGTGGGTGAGTGCATGAATGAGTGGGTGAATGAGATTATGGGTGAGTGCATGCATGAGTGGGTGAATGAGTGCGCGAGTCACATGGTGAGTGAGTGCATGAATGAGTGGGTGAATGAAATGTTGGGTGAGTGCATGAATGAGTGGGTGAATGAGAGGGTGAGTCAGATGGTGTGTGAGTGCATGAATGAGTGGGTGAGTGAGATGGTGGATGAGCGAATGAGTGGGTGGGTGCATGAATGAGTGGGTGAATGAGATGGTGGATGCGTGAGATGGTGGGTGAGTGAATTAGCGGTGGGTGAGTCAGATGGGTGGGTGAGTGGGTAAGCGAATGAGCGAGTGAGATGGTGAGCGAATGAGATGGTGATCTTGTTCAACCGAATGAGAGCAAACGCAAGAAGAGTCTCGTGCGCGAGAGTGACTTCGGGTCACCAGAATTAGAGGAGCGAAAAATCCAAATCAAATCTCAACCTCCGATCCCACGCTCTCTTTGGTGGCAGGACAAAACAAACACGCGCACACACTTGGACTCACGCTGGAGTTGGCGTAGGGGAACACCATTCCAAGCGTGTAGAGGCCCAGCAGGGGACCCCCCATCATGCCGAATATGCTGAGCGCCGCCTGCAACAATCGGCGCAGAAAGCAAACACGCGCGTCACGTGGGGTGTCCTCACCTGCCCGGGGCCGCGCTCACACCTGGGGCAGGCCGTGCCTCGTCAGGGCTCGCGTCCTCGCACCCCTCGCCCCCTCGTCCCCCTCGCCCTCTCGTCGCCCTCGACCTCCTGTCCCCCTCTCCCCCTTGTCCCCCTCGCCCCCCTCTACCCCTCGACCTCGTCTCGAACCTCGCAGTCACGGGGGCGCATCATACGAACGTGGCAGCAGCATCATCGTCATCATCGTCAGCGTCATCATCGTCATCATCGTCATCATCATTGTCATCATCGTCATCATTATCGTCGTCAGCGTCATGATCATCATCGTCATCGTCATCATCATCGTCGTCATCATCGTCAGCGTCGTCATCATCGTCGTCATCATCATCGTCATCATGATCATCATCATCGTCATCATCGTCGTCATCATCGTCATCATCGTCATCATCGTCGTCATCATCATCGTCATCGTCATCATCGTCGTCGTCATCATCATCGTCATCATCATCATCATCATCGTCGTCATCATCGTCATCATCGTCGTCATCATCATCGTCATCATCGTCATCATCGTCATCATCATCATCGTCATCATCGTCATTATCGTCATCATCATCATCGTCATCATCATCGTCATCATCATCATCGTCAATCATCATCGTCATCATCATAATCATCATCGTCATCATCGTCATCATCGTCGTCATCATCATCGTCATCATCGTCGTCATCATCGTCATCATCATCATAATCATCATCGTCATCGTCATCATCATCATCATTGTCATCATCATCATAATCATCATCGTCATCATCATCGTCATCATCATCGTCAACACCGCCAGTGACGATCATCTGAACCGCTCCTAAAGCTTCCCCTAGGTCGACTCGGCCTCAAATGAGTACCTCGTTTGCGGTGTGGAAAGATCATCGCCACTTGGGGAGACAAAGGCGGACGGGCGTGGTGCTGGCCACCCACCCCCTCGTGTGCCACAGCGCCGGTAGCCTTCATAGGTGCTGCTACTCGCTAACAGCACTTGCCCCTACAGCCTGTTACAGAATATATGTGGACGCTGCCCTCTGGGACGTTGCCCTGTCACGCTGCCCCCTGGGACACTGCCCATGTGACGCTGCCCTGAGACGCTGCCCCTTGGACGCTGGCTCTAAGGTTTTTTCGGTAAAGTCACGTAGGTAAAATAATAATAATACAATAAAATAATAAGAATAAATGAAAATAACTGAATTAAATCAAGATACAGTCAATTTGGCTGTGACGGTCCCACCTGAAGACGGAGACTTGTGTTGCCTCCGAAACGTCGTGATTTAATTCAGTTATTTTCATTTATTATTATTTTATTTTATCATAATTTATTTTCATCTTCTTGGTTCTTTCGGCGAAGTCACGTAGAAGGGAAGTAATAAAATAATAAAATAAAACATAATAAAATAATTCTCACGACGTTTCGGCCACAACGCAAGCAGCCATCCTCAGGTGAAAACCAGGTCTGTCGAGGCGACAGCGTCTGGTTTTCACCTGAGGACGGCTGCTTGCGTTGTGGCCGAAACGTCGTGAGAATTATTTTATTATGTTTTATTTTTTATTATTTTATGATTTCCCTTCTACGTGACTTTACCGAAAGAACCAAGAAGATGACTCCCTGCAGTCACGAAAGCTTTACATCGAAATTTATTTTCATTTATTATAATTTTATTTTATCATAATTTTTTCACCCACGTGACTTTACGGAAAACACCCGAAGAGTATGAATCGTTGCAGTCACGAAAGCTTCAAATCTAGAATTCCTTGGACGCTGCACCTGAGACCCTGCCCCGTGACGCTCCCTCTGAGACGCTGCCCCCTGGGGGGGTGGGGGTGGTGCGACGCTGCCCTCACCTGTAGGAGGCTGCCCATGACAGACGCCAACACCGCCATGGCGATGCACACAACGCCGTAGAGGAGGCCTGGGGGGAGGGGAGGGGTGAGCGAGGAATCAGAGCGCGTTGGGTTACCAGGAGCGAGGTGTCGCGTGACACGCCACGTGGCGCGAGGCAATCTGCCTCTGCTGCTGTTTGTTGTTGTTGTCGTTGTTGTTGTTGTGCAAAATTTTTTTTTAAAGAGAAAAACAGCCTTGAGCGGTTCCCGAAGGAGCTGTGCTCATTTCCTTGGTTCTTTCGGTAAAGTCACGTAGAAGGGAAATAATAAAATAATAAAAATAAAACATAATAAAATACAATTCTCACGACGTTTCGGCCACAAACGCAAGCAACCGTCCTCAGGTGAAGAACAGGTGTGTCGGTAAAGTCACGTAGAAGGGAAATAATAAAATAATAAAAATAAAACATAATAAAATACAATTCTCACGCCCTGTTCCGAAGGCGATCTACACTGATGAGTCCCAGTGAGAATGAAACCCGCCCACAAGTCGCCACTTTGTCTCACCCACTGCCCCAGTTCTGATGGCGGTCTACACTGATGAGTCCCAGTGAGGATGAAACCCGGCCCACAAGTCGCCACTTTGTCTCACTACTGCTCTGTTCCGATAGCGGTCTACACTGATGAGTCCCAGTGAGAATGAAACCCGGCCCACAGTCGCCACTTTGTCTCACTACTGCCCTGTTACGATGGCGGTCTGCACTGATGAGTCCCAGTGAGAATGAAACCCGGCCCACAATTTGCGCGCTTTGTCTCAACGCTGCCCCCGTTCTGATAGCGGTCTACGCTGATGATTCCTAATGAGCATGAAACCCGGCCCACAGTCGCCACTTTGTCTCACCACTGCCCCTGTTACGATAGCGGTCTACGCTGATGAGTCCCAACGAGGACGAAACCCCCGGCCCCGCGAGTTGCGCGCTTTAAAGGGACACCGCGCGACCCAGCGGGCAAACCCCGACGACGTCTCCTGGCACAACTGAAGGCACCAAAAAAGGGGGGGGCCCCCCACCCCCCCCGCCCCCCCGCCCCCCCCGCCCCCCCCCCTTACGTACTGGCGGCCATGGAGAGGCGCGAGAGGGTGCGTGGGTCGAGGCCCGGGCAGCACGGCCTCACGAGGTCCTCCACCGTCACGGCGGCCAGAGCGTTGATGCTGGAGGAGACCGTGCTGAGCACGTGGGGGGGGGGGGGCACGTGGGGGGGGGCACGTGGGGGGGGGTGGGGGGGCACGTGGGGGGGGGGGTAGGACGTGGGGGGGGTAGGGGGGTGGCACGAAGACAAACTTTCTGGTTATCACCTGATGAAGCAGGTTGTAGTTGTCGTAGTCGTCATCATCCGACGAATCGCCACGGTTCTCGTAGCTCAACCTCGCGTGTGCGGGGCCACACTCTCCGACAAACACCGCAGTGACAAGGACACGTTACCCCCCCCTGCCCCCCCCCCCTCAAGGTCTACTAAGATACGGGGGATGCCAAGGCCGTAGCCATGGTGTCAACATTGGGGGGGACCAAATCTTCCAGGGGGTCTGGGGGTCCCAACCCAGAAAAATATCAAAATTTTCTGCCTAAAATATTAAAAAAATCACTCACACATGGGATGGACTTTTTATTTATATTTACCAATAATATTCTTAGGTTTCTTCGGTAAAGTCACCAGGTAGGTAAAACATTAAAATTAATAAAAGTAAAATAAAATAAAAATCACGACGTTTCGGAGGCAACACAAGCTTCCGTCTTCAGGTGGAACCGTCACAGCCACGACAGCTTGTGTTGCCTCCAAAACGTCGTTATTTTTATTTTATTTTACTTTTATTAATTTTAATGCTTTACCTACACGGTGACTTTACCGAAAAAAACTAAGAATATGAATCCTTGCAGTCACGAAAGCTTCACATCTAGAATTTACCAATAATGTCTAATAGTGCATTGAATTACATGGCTCTGTTTTTACTTTTTTTTTACCATTTCTTGTATCGTTGTATGTAATGGCAGAGATTAGGGATTGATAAAGTACAACCATAACCACAATCATATGAACAGAAATATATGTTTCGTGGTTCTTTCGGTAAAGTCACGTAGAAGGGAAATAATAAAATACAAATAAAAAAACATAATAAAATAATTATTTTAAAATAAAACATAATAAAATAATTATTTTATTATGTAATATTTTTATTTTTATTTTATTATTTCCCTTCTACGTGAAAATAAAATAAGTAATTTATTATGTTTTACTTTTATTATTTTATTATTTCCCTTCTACGTGACTTTACCGAAAGAACCAAGAAGATGAATCCCTGCAGTCACGAAAGCTTTACATCGAAAAAGAAATCTATGCATTGATTTATATGAAAACAAGTCCAGATATTGTGGCCAAGGTTTAGCAAATTGTTATTTTTATTTACAAAGCATAGACATTATTTTGTTTATAGCAATATATTAGGCGGGGACATTTTGAGCACATTTGAATATTATATATCATAATTACCAGCCTTGGGGGATTATGTTTCCGACCGTGATTTATTTTCCCGTGTCAGCCCCCAGGCTGTGGAACGCTCTTCCACGAAACATCGGAAAGATCTCTCTCTCTCTTCTTCCTGGTTCTTTCGGTAAAGTCACGTAGAATGGAAATAATAAAATAATAAAACCTAATAAAATAATTCTCACGACGTTTCGGCCACAACGCAAGCAACCGTCCTCAGGTGAATACCAGGTCTGTTTTATTTTTATTATTTTATTATTTCCATTCTATGTGACTTTAACCGAAAGAACCAAGAAGATGAATCCCTGCAGTCACGAAAGCTTTAAATCGAAAAATCTCTCTCTCTGTCTGGAGCACAATTTTGTTTAAAAATTGCGTTTTTTTTTAAACCCATATTTTTAAACGCTTCCGCTTATTCAACTTTGAGTTCATTTAGTAAATGGATTTTCATTTTTTGTATTAATAATGTCATTATTTTTATGCAGCTGCTGCTATGTCCTGTACAGCGCTTTGATATCCTTGATGAAGAGCCGCTCTATAAATGGAATTACACTGGTAGGAACCTCCTGGTTCCACCAGCCCACAGGGGATTATTGTGTCCGTCCGTCGTGCATCCAAAAATTGGGAGGGGTGGGGCTGGGTAAAGAGGGGAGGGTGGGGAGGGGCTGGGTGGGGGTGGGGCTGAGTGGGGAGGGGCTAGGTGGGGAGGGGCTGGGTGGGGAGGGTGGGGAGGGGCTAGGTGGGGAGCGGGGGGAGGGGCTGGGTGGGGAGGGTGAGGCTGGGTGGGGGGTGGGAGGGGTGGGGCTGGGTGGGGAGGGGCTGGGTGGGGAGGGGCTGGTCACCCCGTGGTGCCCTTATAAAACTCAACGTTTCACCTACTCACGCCGGCTTGTGCCCGCCCTCACAGTCGGGCATATTTGCGGAATACACCACGCCGCCGTTGACCCTGCAGGCCATTGACCGAGCAACCCAACGTTCCTACCAGCTCCCTCCGCAGAAATGTGTTCATTATCGTTGTTCTTATTATCACTACTACCGGTGTATGCCAAACTGGGTAACGCACTGTCCACGTTTTGTCTACGCGACGAACCATTTTTACTCATCGGCTTCGTGTGTCGGGGTTGGCTGCGGGGTTTAACGACGCCACATCGATATTCAACCTCGTAATAATAATAAGAACAACAGCAGCAGCAGTAGCAGCATCACCAGCACAACGTTCAACACGTGCATCGCTAAACTCTCGTCTGCCTGTCAATGGTGACAAGAGCAGTAGTTGCTGTGCCAATGTTGAGATCTGCTGGCTGCTGCTGCCCAAAGACGAGAGAGGCTTCAGCAGAGAGAGAGAAAGTTTGTATACCGTGTCAACCCGCACGGTTTTACCCCGTTTTCTTGTACAGGGAAATTGAGTTTTTTCAGGTCCATAGGCGCACAGCCGTTTCAATACGGGCAAAACAAAAATTGCGTTTATTCGTTGGTGTTTCTCCCTTGTGATGGGACTGTGATGTATGATGAACGCTGAGATTATAAGTGGCACGGGGTGATCGATAAGTTCTGAATTGGTCCGTAATAAGGTAGGGCACTGATAAGAGGTTGACAGGGATGCAGTGGTGAGTGTGCTAGTGGTGAGTGTGCTAGTGGTGAGTGTACTCGTAGTGTTTGTGCTAGTGATGAGTGTACTAGTGGTGAGTGTACTAGTGGTGAGTGTACTAGTGGTGAGTGTAGTGGTGGTGAGTGTAGTGGTGAGTGTACTAGTGGTGAGTGTAGTGGTGGTGAGTGTAGTGGTGAGTGTCGTAGTGGTGAGTGTCCTAGTGGTGAGTGTACTAGTGGTGAGTGTTCTCGTGGTGAGTGTAGTAGTGGTGAGTGTACTAGTGGTGGTGAGTGTAGTAGTGGTGAGTGTACTAGTGGTGAGTGTACTAGTGGTGGTGAGTGTAGTAGTGGTGAGTGTACTAGTGGTGAGTGTACTAGTGGTGAGTGTAGTGGTGAGTGTACTAGTGGTGAGTGTAGTAGTAGTGAGTGTAGTGGTGAGTGTAGTGGTGGTGATCGTCTATTCGTTTAGTGTTTCTCCCTTGTGATGGGACTTTGTAGGATGAACGCTGAGATTTATAAGTGGCACGGGGTGACTGATAAGTTCTGAATTGGTCTGTAATAAGGTAGGGCACTGATAAGGGATCACAGGTTTGAGTTCCCGTCCTGTTACTGTTCCTCTCTCAAAGGATGGCAGGCAACACGTGGGTTTAATGTGCGATCTCGGTGGGTATCTCTGGGTCTCCATCAGAGGTCGCAAACGGGTTTTGATTCCTTACACGTACCCGGCCGCACCAGGGTCGCAAACGGGTACCCGTACCCTACCCGTACCCGGCTGGGTACGGGTAGGGGTAGGGTACGGGTATCGGGTACCCGATTGCGACCTCTGGAATGAAGCCATGTTGCAGGCGCGGGTGGGTTGATTCTAGGAACTTGAATTGTGAGAAGAGACAAGACGTTGGGAAATGAGTGACAAACGGTGACTCACCAGTGACTCACGGCCTACCCGTACCCGGCCGCACCAGGGTCGCAAACGGGTACCTGTACCCGGTAGGGTACGAGTAGCCGGGTATCGGGTAGGGTACGGGTATCGGGTACCCAGTTGCGACCTCTAGTCTCCATGCGTCTCTTACTTTCTCTATCGGTCTCTATGGGGGCCTTTGTCTCCCTAGTGCCGGTGTTCACACACCCGTATCAGGTACTTCACTGAGAGCTGAGCACACACACACACACACGAACGCGCAGACACACTCCACGTAGTCAAGATCCACTTGGGTTCGTGTTTAAACTGCTGGGGCCAAAGTGCTTTTGAAAGGGGTTTCGTGTCAAATGGATGTTCTTTCTTAGTCGTCTCACCTGCCCTGCTGCCCCCCCACCACCACCACCACTATCTCACTCGCACCTGTGCTCCCCCAATGATAATAATACGAACAATGAAGTGGATTTACAGGCGCACTTAAACAACGGGGCCTGAGAACACCCCATGCGTGTATAGTGTAGTGTATAGTGTAGTATAAAGTGTAGTGTAGAGTGTAGTATAAAGTGTAGTGTATAGCGTAGTGTTGAGTGTATAGTGTAGCAGCTACTACACGTGCAGCCACTACACGTGCAGCTACTGCACGTGTAGCAGCCACTACACGTGCAGCTACTGCACGTGTAGCAGCCACTACACGTGCAGCTACTGCACGTGTAGCAGCTACTACACGTGCAGCTACTACACGTGTAGCAGCTACTGCACGTGCAGCTACTACACGTGCAGCTACTGCACGTGCAGCTACTACACGTGCAGCTACTGCACGTGCAGCTACTACACGTGCAGCTACTACACGTGCAGCTACTACACGTGTAGCAGCTACTGCACGTGCAGCTACTACACGTGCAGCTACTGCACGTGCAGCTACTGCACGTGGAGCTACTACACGTGCAGCTACTGCACGTGCAGCTACTACACGTGCAGCTACTACACGTGTAGCAGCTACTGCACGTGCAGCTACTACACGTGCAGCTACTGCACGTGCAGCTACTACACGTGTAGCTACTACATGTGTAGCTACAACACGTGCAGCTACTACACGTGTAGCTACTACATGTGTAGCTACTACACGTGTAGCTACTACATGTGTAGCTACAACACGTGCAGCTACTACACGTGTAGTAGCTACTACACGTGTAGTAGCTACTACACGTGTAGCTACTACACGTGCAGCTACTACACGTGTAGTAGCTACTACACGTGTAGTAGTTACTGCACATGTAGTAGCTACTTGTGCTACCAGGATCATCCGGCACGAACCCAGACTCTCTCACACACGCTCAACCCACCACCACTCACACACACACGCACACACCCACACACACACCCACACACACCCACGCACACACACACGCACACACACGCACCCACACACCCACACACATGCACACACCCACACACACGCACACACCCACACACCCACACACATGCACACACACACTGCCCCCTCGCCACCAACTGCCCCTCACCACCCACTGCCCCCTCACCACCCACTGCCCTTCACGAGAAAGAGAGAGACGCAAACTCCAAATATCCAGCAGCAGGCGTCAGGGTCGGGATCGAACCCACGACCTCCTGTGCACCAGGCGAGGTAGTTAACATCTCCTAGTCACCGTGATGATGATGAGAGACGCAAACTCCAAATATACAGCAGCAGGCGTCAGGGTCGGGATCGAACCCACGACCTCCTGTGCACCAGGCGAGGTAGTTAACATCTCCTCGCCACCGTGATGATGATGAGAGACGCAAACTCCAAATATACAGCAGCAGGCGTCAGGGTCGGGATCGAACCCACGACCTCCTGTGCACCAGGCGAGGTAGTTAACATCTCCTCGCCACCGTGATGATGATGATAATGAGAGAGAGACGCAAACAGGGTCGGGATCGAACCCACGACCTCCTGTGCACCAGGCGAGGTAGTCAACATCTCACTCACCTGAGCGTTCCGCTGTAGGCGCAGGCCACGAAGAGGCCTGGGACGCCAGGGAAATCCCGCAGGATGTCGAGGGTCAAGTAGGGGATGAGCTGCAGATGAACACCAAGAGCGTCAACATCATCATCAGCAGCAGCAGCAGCGTTAGCAGCAGCAGCAACATCACCAGTGTCATCATCAGCACGGTCATCATCAGCAGCGTCGTCATCAGCGTTAGCAGCAGCAGCATCACCAGTATCATCATCAGCACGAGCATCATCAGCAGCAGGATCATCATCAGCATGATCATCATCAACAGCAGGATCATCATCAGCAGCATCATCAGCCATCATCATCGGCAATAGCAACAATAACATCATCTCCATCAGCAGCATCATCAGCCATCATCATCGGCAACAGCAACAATAGCATAATCTGCATCAACAGAATCAACAGCTATCATCAGCGGTAGCAGGATGATTAGGTGAAATGTTATAGCAGCCAAATGCTCTAAATGTGTGATGTTGATTTTCATTGTACCAGTGAGATGCATTGTACCAGTGAGACGCATTGTAGCAATGAGACACATTGTACCAATGAAACACATTTTACCAATGAAACACATTGTACCAATGAAACACATTGTACCAATGAAACGCATTGTACCAATGAAACTCATTGTACCAATGAAACACATTGTAGCAATGAAACACATTGTACCAATGAGACACATTGTACCAATGAAACACATTGTAGCAATGAAACACATTGTAGCAATGAAACGCATTGTACCAATGAAACACATTGTAGCAATGAGACACATTATACCAATGAAACAAATTGTACCAATGAGACACATTGTAGCAATGAGACACATTGTAGCAATGAAACACATTGTATCAATGAAACACATTGTACCAATGAAACACATTGTACCAATGAAACACATTGTACCAATGAAACACATTGTAGCAATAAAACACATTGTACCATTGAAACACATTGTGCCAATGAAACACATTGTAGCAATGAAACACATTGTAGCAATGAAACACATTGTAGCAATAAAACATTGTACCAATGAAACACATTGTACCAATGAAACACATTGTACCATTGAAACACATTGTGCCAATGAAACACATTGTAGCAATGAAACACATTGTAGCAATGAAACACATTGTAGCAATGAAACACATTGTAGCAATGAAACGCATTGTAGCAATGAAACACATTGTACCAATGAAACACATTGTAGCAATAAAACACATTGTACCAATGAAACACATTGTACCAATAAAACACATTGTACCATTGAAACACATTGTGCCAATGAAACACATTGTAGCAATGAAACACATTGTAGCAATGAAACACATTGTAGCAATGAAACACATTGTAGCAATGAAACACATTGTACCAATGAGACATTGTACCAATGAGACACATTGTACCAATGAGACACATTGTACCAATGAGACACATTGTACCAATGGAACACATTGTACCAATAAAACACATTGTACCATTGAAACACATTGTGCCAATGAAACACATTGTAGCAATGAAACACATTGTAGCAATGAAACACATTGTAGCAATGAAACACATTGTAGCAATGAAACACATTGTACCAATGAGACATTGTACCAATGAGACACATTGTACCAATGAGACACATTGTACCAATGAGACACATTGTACCAATGGAACACATTGTACCAATGAAACACATTGTACCAATGAGACATTGTACCAATGAGACACATTGTACCAATGAGACACATTGTACCAATGAAACACATTGTACCAATGAAACACATTGCACCAATAAAACGCATTGTACCAATGAAACGCATTGTACCAATGAGACACATTGTACCAATGAGACACATTGTACCAATGAGACACATTGTATCAATGAAACAATGATTTAACAGAGGGTGACCTGCAGAGCTCTGGCAAGTGTTGGCAGCTGAAGCATCAGCAGCAGCTGGAGCAGCAGCTGCAGCTGGAGCAGCAGCAGCAGCTGGAGCATCAGCAGCAGGAGCAGCTGGAGCAGCAGAAGCATCAGCTGAAGCAGCAGCTGGAGCATCAACAGCAGCGGAAGCAGCAGCAGCTGCAGCAGAAACAACAGCAGCAGCAGCAGCAGAAGCAGCAGCAGTATCAGCAGCAGCTGAAGCATCAACAGCAGCGGAAGCAGCAGCAGCTGCAGCAGAAACAACAGCAGCAGCAGAAGCAGCAGCAGAAGCAGCAGCAGCAGTATCAGCAGCAGCTGAAGCAGCAGCAGCAGCTGGAGCAGCAGCAGCAGCTGGAGCAGCAGCAGCTGCAGCAGAAGCAGCAGCAGCAGCTGCTGCAGCAGAAGCAGCAGCAGAAGCAGCAGCAGCTAAAGCAGCAGCAGCTGGAGCAGCAGCAGCTGGAGCAGCAGCAGCAGCAGCAGAAGCAGCTGGAGCAGCAGCAGCAGAAGCAGCAGCAGCAGCAGCAGAAGTAGCAGCAGCTGAAGCAGCAGCAGCTGGAGCAGCAGCTGGAGCAGCAGCAGCTAAAGCAGCAGCAGCAGCTGAAGCAGCTGGAGCAGCAGCAGCAGCAGCAGCCGCGACGCACCTGGTCAGAAGCACCGACGATGCCGGCGGTCCAGGGGTCGCAGTCGTGGTAGATGGTGAACATGATGAGGCCGGAGAGCACGGCACACGACAGGATGAGCCACAGGCCGAGCAGGTTGTAATACAGAGACCTGGGGCAATACCACAGAGACACATTCTAGACTTGAAGCTTTCGTGACTGCAGGGATTCATCTTCAGGTGGAGAACAGATGAGAGATCTCTTCTCCACCTGAAGACGGCTGCTTGTGTTGTGGCCGAAACGTCGTGAGAATTATTTTATTATGTTTTATGTTTATTATTTTATTATTTCCCATTCTACGTGCCTTTACCGACAGACCTGTTCTTCACCTGAGGACGGCTGCTTGCGTTGTGGCCGAAACGTCGTGAGAATAATTGTATTATGTTTTATTTTTATTATTTTATTATTTTCCTTCTACGTGACTTTAACGAAAGAACCAAGAAGAGGTCTCATAATGTCCCCGTGTGTCCAGTTGCGGCTGTTCACGATGCTATTGCCTGTCACGAGACGACTTATGAAGAGAAGAAGAGAGCCACTGTCGAGACATATCTTGGTAAGTCTTTCAAGAAAGTAGAAACACGAGCGCCAAAGGGAATTAGCATCTACATCTGCAGAACGTGAAGAACCAGTGGCATCTACATCTGCAGAACGTGAAGAACCAGTGGCATCTACATCTACAGAACGTGAAAAACCAGTGGCATCTACATCTGCAGAACATGAAGAACCAGTGGCATCTACACCTACAGAACATGAAGAGCCAGTGGCATCTATATCTGCAAAACATGAAGAACCAGTGGCATCTACATCTGCAGAACGTGAAGAACCAGTGGCATCTACATCTGCAGAACGTGAAGAACCAGTGGTATCTACATCTACAGAACATGAAGAACCAGTGGCATCTATATCTGCAAAACATGAAGAACCAGTGGCATCTACATCTACAGAACGTGAAGAACCAGTGGCATCTACATCTACAGAACGTGAAGAACCAGTGGCATCTACATCTGCAGAACGTGAAGAACCAGTGGCATCTACATCTGCAGAAACGTGAAGAACCAGTGGCATCTACATCTGCAGAACGTGAAGAACCAGTGGTATCTACATCTGCAGAACGTGAAGAACCAGTGGCATCTACATCTGCAGAACGTGAATAACCAGTGGCATCTACATCTGCAGAACGTGAAGAACCAGCAGGATCTACATCTGCAGAACGTGAAGAACCAGTGGCATCTACATCTGCAGAACGTGAATAACCAGTGGCATCTACATCTGCAGAACGTGAAGAACCAGCAGGATCTACATCTGCAGAACGTGAAGAACCAGTGGTATCTACATCTACAGAACATGAAGAACCAGTGGCATCTATATCTGCAAAACATGAAGAACCAGTGGCATCTACATCTACAGAACGTGAAGAACCAGTGGCATCTACATCTACAGAACGTGAAGAACCAGTGGCATCTACATCTGCAGAACGTGAAGAACCAGTGGCATCTACATCTGCAGAAACGTGAAGAACCAGTGGCATCTACATCTGCAGAACGTGAAGAACCAGTGGTATCTACATCTGCAGAACGTGAAGAACCAGTGGCATCTACATCTGCAGAACGTGAATAACCAGTGGCATCTACATCTGCAGAACGTGAAGAACCAGCAGGATCTACATCTGCAGAACGTGAAGAACCAGTGGCATCTACATCTGCAGAACGTGAATAACCAGTGGCATCTACATCTGCAGAACGTGAAGAACCAGCAGGATCTACATCTGCAGAACGTGAAGAACCAGTGGCATCTACATCTGCAGAACGTGAAGAACCAGCAGGATCTACATCTGCAGAACGTGAATAACCAGTGGCATCTACATCTGCAGAACGTGAAGAACCAGCAGGATCTACATCTGCAGAACGTGAAGAACCAGCGGCATCTACATCTGCAGAACGTGAATAACCAGTGGCATCTACATCTGCAGAACGTGAAGAACCAGCAGGATCTACATCTGCAGAACGTGAAGAACCAGTGGCATCTACATCTGCAGAACGTGAAGAACCAGCGGCATCTACATCTGCAGAACGTGAAGAACCAGTGGCATCTACATCTGTATAACATTAAGAACAAGTGGCAAATATATCTGCAGAACGTGAAGAACCAGCAGCATCTACAACTACAGAACGTGAAGAATCAGTGGCAACGCCAAACGCACTCACAGCTTTGCTTGTCGCAGGCTGCGGCAGGAGATGTAGCGCTGCACCTGGGACTGGTTGACGCCGTAGATGCCCGCCCAGGTGAACGTTCCGCCCACGATGATCGTCCAGAACGTGTGGCGACGCCGTGGGTCCGGGTCGAAACTGGCGCGGGTGGAGTGGGGAGGGGGGGTGAACAATGGTGCGTGGCGCAATGAGCGGTGGACAGACGGATTTCTGAAATTTGATGGTTTGGCAATGAGGATTGGGCGATGCTTCGAGGTCGGCATCGATGGGGTGGGACGGGTGGATATTTGCGAGGTGGACTTCGAGGTGGACAACGGTTGGTGGGGAGATTTAGATGTGGGACATTGATGGGTGGACAATCGGATTCTGAAATTAGATGGTTTGGCAATGGGGATTGGGCGACGCTTAGAGGTTGGCAGCGATGGATATTTGCGAGGTGGACTTAGAGGTGGACAACGATTGGTGGAGATTTAGATGTGGGACATTGATGGGTGGACAATCGGATTCTGAAATTTGATGGTTTGGCAATGAGGATTGGGCGACGCTTAGAGGTCAGCAGCGATGGGGTGGGACAGGTGGATATTTGCGAGGTGGACTTAGAGGTGGACAACGGTTGGTGGGGAGATTTAGATGTGGGACATTGATGGGTGGACAATCGGAGGTGGACATTGGTCAGTGGGCAACTATGGGTGAACAATGAGAGGTGGTCAAGCAACGGGTGGATAGCAACTGGTGGACAACGAAGTGGAAACCTCTGAGGGTGGACAATGAGCAGAGGAGCATGTTTCAATCGACTCACCAATGTGGAGTTTTTCACATTGTCGAGAAAAACTCCAAACAAAGACAAAGATCCCCCGTGTAGCCTTAACAGACTGTTGGGGCAAGTGCTGTTAGCCGAGGACCTAGGTAGGCAGGCACGGCACACGGGGGGGGGGGGGGGGGGGTGGTCAACACCACGCCCGGCCGCCTTTGTCTCCCCAGTGGCGATGTTTACTACACACCGCACCAGGTACTCATTTAAAGTTGAGTCGACCTAGGGTAGGCCCAGGATCGGTTCAGACAATCGTCGCCGGTGTTGGCCGGGAATTCGAACTCGGGTCGCCGGGTTCGCAGCGCGGCGCGCCAACCTCTGCACCACCGCTCCCCCTCGCACCGGGTGGGAGATAAGGCTCGAAGCGCCGCACAGATGGATTTTCTTACTCGAGGAGGTTGAGACGGCCGCCCTCGGAGGAGACGTTGAACACGTGACTCAGGTCGCCCACCACGACGACTCCGCGCACGATGACCGACGCGAAACCGGCCACCATGATTCCCACCTGGAAGACGTCGGTCCAAACTACGGCCTTAAGGCCTCCCTGGCAAGAGGGGGGGGGGAGGGGGTGGACGCTCAATCGACCTTTCAGAAACGCCGCTCCGGTCGTATCGCCCGCCTGTCCGTCCACTCGCCCACTCACCCATCCATCCACACATTCACTCACCCATCCACACATTAATTCACCCACCCATCCAATCACCCAAACACCCATCCATCCACTCACCCATCCACTCACCCACCCACTTATCCACTCACCCATACACACATTCACTCACCCATCCACACATGTACTCACCCACCCATCCAATCACCCAAACACCCATCCATCCACTCACCCATCCACTCACCCACCCACTTATCCACTCACCCATCCACACATTCACTCACCCATCCACACGTATTCACCCACCCATCCAACCACCCAAACACCCATCCATCCACTCACCCATCCACTCACCCACCCACTTATCCACTCACCCATCCACACATTCAATCACCCACTCACCCAATTACCCACCCATCCATCCACTCACCTACCCACCTATCCACTCAACCATGCATCCACTCACCCACCCACCCGTCCACTCACCCACCCATCCACTCACCAACCCACCTATCCACTCACTTACCCACCCACCCATACACACACCGTTCCACCAACCCATCCATTAGCCGACCCACTCATCGACCCACACACATTCTTATCCACTCACTCATCCACCTGCCCACCCATTCATCCACCCACCTATCCAACCACCCACTCATCTATCTACCCATCCATCCACCCATCCACCCACACACCCACTAATCGACGCACCCACTCATCTGCTCACCCACCCATCAACCAAACCCACTCGTCCACCCACATTCTCATCCATCCACTCATCCACCCACCGATCCACCGAGGGTGATGGATGATGGTGATGAGTGATGGGCGATGTTGATGGGTGGTGATGGGCGATGTTGATGGTGATAGTGATGGGTGATAGTGATGGTGATAGTGATGAGTGATGGGCGATGTTGATGGGTGGTGATGGGTGATGTTGATGGTGATGTTGATGGTGATGGGCGATGTTGATGGGTGGTGATGTTGATGGTGATGTTGATGGTGATGGGCGATGTTGATGGGTGGTGATGTTGATGGGTGATGTTGATGGTGATGTTGATGGTGATGGGCGATGTTGATGGGTGGTGATGTTGATGGTGATGTTGATGGTGATGTTGATGGTGATGTTGATGGTAAGTGCTCACCATGGTGCAGTAGAAAGTGCAAATGATGCCGGTCGACACCACGGCACCCCACAGGTCGAACCCCGTCACTGGACAAAGACAACAACAACATCAACAACTACAACAACAACAACACCCACCACGTGAACCACACCGTGAACCAACAACCACAATGTGAACCCCAACGTCAACAATAACAACAACAACAACAACAACCACCACGTCAACAACAACAACAACACCCACCACGTGACCCACAACGTGAACCATCACAACAACCACAACAACAACACCCACCACGTGACCACAACGTAAACAACAACCACAACAGCAAACCACAACGTAAACCAACAACTTCAACGCGAGCCACAACAACAGCAACAACAACACCCACCACGCGAACCACAACGTGAACCACAACAACAACACCCACCACGTGACCACAACGTAAACAACAACCACAACAGCAAACCACAACGTAAACCAACAACTTCAACGCGAGCCACAACAACAGCAACAACAACACCCACCACGCGAACCACAACGTGAACCACAACAACAACACCCACCACGTGACCACAACGTAAACAACAACCACAACAGCAAACCACAACGTAAACCAACAACTTCAACGCGAGCCACAACAACAGCAACAACAACGTCAACCACCACAACAACAACAACCACAATAACACCCACCACGTGAACCACAACGTGATCCAACAACCACAACAACACCCACCACGTGACCAAAACGTAAACAACACCCACCACGTGACGACAACGCAAACATCAACAACCGCAACAGCGAACCACAACAACAACAACAACAATGTCAACCACAGCCACCACCACCACCACAACCAGAAGGTCAACAACAAGGCGTGGGTGTGACGTCACGGTGCGGGTCACCTTGATTGAGGGCCAGAGCCGGAGCGAAGATCACGATGCCCGTGTACAGCGTCTGTGAAGAACACAGAGACATTGAATATCGTGTACAGCGTCTGTGAAGAACACAGAGACATTGAATATCGTGTACAGCGTCTGTGAAGAACACAGAGACATTGAATATCGTGTACAGCGTCTGTGAAGAAGACAGCGACATTGAATATCGTGTACAGCGTCTGTGAAGAAGACAGAGACATTGAATATCGTGTACAGCGTCTGTGAAGAACACAGCGACATTGAATATTGTGTACAGCGTCTGTGAAGAACACAGCGGCATTGAATATCGTGTACAGCGTCTGTGAAGAACACATCGGTATTGAATATCGTGTACAGCGTCTGTGAAGAACACAGAGACATTGAATATTGACTACAGCGTCTGTGAAGAAGACAGCGGCATTGAATATTGTGTACAGCGTCTGTGAAGAACACAGCGGCATTGAATATCGTGTACAGCGTCTGTGAAGAACACAGCGACATTGAATATTGTGTACAGCGTCTGTGAAGAACACAGAGACATTGAATATTGTGTACAGCGTCTGTGAAGAACACAGAGACATTGAATGTTGAATACAGCGTCTGTGAAGAACACAGAGACATTGAATATTGACTACAGCGTCTGTGAAGAAGACAGCGACATTGAATATTGACTACAGCGTCTGTGAAGAAGACAGCGACATTGAATATTGAATACAGCGTCTGTGAAGAACACAGAGACATTGAATATCGTGTACAGCGTCTGTGAAGAACACAGAGACATTGAATATTGACTACAGCGTCTGTGAAGAAGACAGAGACATTGAATATCGTGTACAGCGTCTGTGAAAAAGACAGCGACATTGAATATCGTGTACAGCGTCTGTGAAGAAGACTAGCGACATTGAATATTGACTACAGCGTCTGTGAAGAACACAGAGACATTGAATATTGACTACAGCGTCTGTGAAGAAGACAGCGACATTGAATATTGACTACAGCGTCTGTGAATAAGACAGAGACATTGAATATTGACTACAGCGTCTGTGAATAAGACAGAGACATTGAATATTGACTACAGCGTCTGTGAAGAAGACAGCGACATTGAATATCGTGTACAGCGTCTGTGAAGAAGACAGCGACATTGAATATCGTGTACAGCGTCTGTGAAGAAGACAGCGACATTGAATATTGACTACAGCGTCTGTGAATAAGACAGAGACATTGAATATTGACTACAGCGTCTGTGAAGAAGACAGCGACATTGAATATCGTGTACAGCGTCTGTGAAGAACACAGAGACATTGAATATCGTGTACAGCGTCTGTGAAGAAGACAGCGACATTGAATATAGAATACAGCGTCTGTGAAGAACACAGCGACATTGAATATTGACTACAGCGTCTGTGAAGAAGTCAACGACTTGTCGGTGAAGAAGCCAGCGACTAGGCCTCACCACAGAGCACCCAGACGCATGTCCGTTTCACCCCCGGCACACCACATCAAGTGTAGCTCTTGTCACGTGGCTCATAGAGCCAGAGACTAATGGCCCCCTATTGTTCAGTGTTCATTCAAAAAGGCTCAAAGAGCCAGACTCATGGCCCCCCTATTGTTCAGTGTCCATTCAAAAGGCTCAAAGAGCCAGACTCATGGCCCCCTATTGTTCAGTGTTCATTCAAAAGGCTCAAAGAGCCAGACTCATGGCCCCCCTATTGTTCAGTGTTCATTTAAAAAGGCTCAAAGAGCCAGACTAAGGGCCCCCTATTGTTCAGTGTTCATTTAAAAAGGCTCAAAGAGCCAGACTAAGGGCCCCCTATTGTTCAGTGTTCATTTAAAAATGCTCAAAGAGCCAGACTAAGGCCCCCCTATTGTTCAGTGTTCATTCAAAAAGGCTCATAGAGCCAGACTAATGGCCCCCTATTGTTCAGTGTTCAATTAAAAAGGCTCAAAGAGCCAGACTAAGAGCCCCCTATTGTTCAGTGTTCATTCAAAAAGGCTCAAAGAGCCAGAATAATGACCACCTATTGTTCAGTGTTCATTCAAAAAGGCTCAAAGAGCCAGACTAATGCCCCCCTATTGTTCAGTGTTCATTCAAAAAGGCTCAAAGAGCCAGACTAAAGGCCCCCTATTGTTCAGTGTTCATTCAAAAGGCTCAAAGAGCCAGACTAAGGCCCCCCTATTGTTCAGTGTTCATTCAAAAAGGCTCAAAGAGCCACACTAAGAGCCCCCTATTGTTCAGTGTTCATTCAAAAAGGCTCATAGAGCCAGACTAAGGCCCCTCTATTGTTCAGTGTTCATTTAAAAAGGCTCAAAGAGCCAGACTAAGGCCCCTCTATTGTTCAGTGTTCATTTAAAATGCTCAAAGAGCCAGACTAAGAGCCCCCTATTGTTCAGTGTTAATTCAAAAAGGCTCAAAGAGCCAGACTAATGGCCCCCTATTGTTCAGTGTTCATTCAAAAAGGGCTCAAAGAGACAGACTAAGGGCCCCCTATTGTTCAGTGTTCATTCAAAAAGGCTCAAAGAGCCAGACTAATGGCCCCTATTGTTCAGTGTTCGTTCAAAAAGGCTCAAAGAGCCAGACTAAGTCTTCCCTATGTTTCAGGGTCGATTCAAGCCACTAACTGAGCCAGAATAAGGCTCCCTCAGGGTTTAATGTCAATTCAAAAGACTAACTGAGCCAGACTAAGGCTCCCCATGGGTTCAGTGTGAATTCAGGAGGTTCGCAGAGGCAGACTAAGGCTCCCCATGGGTTCAATGCCAATTCAAGCGACTGAGCCAGACTAAGGCTCCCCTAGGGTTCAGTGATAATTCAAGCGACTGAGCCAGACTAAGGCTCCCCATGGGTTCAATGTGAAATCAGGAAGTTTGCAGAGGCAGACTAAGGCTCCCCATGGGTTCAATGTGAATTCAGGAGGTTCGCAGAGGCAGACTAAGGCTCCCCATGGGTTCAATGCCAATTCAAGCGACTGAGCCAGACTAAGGCTCCCCATGGGTTCAGTGATAATTCAAGCGACTAACCCAGACTAAGGCTCCCCATGGGTTCAATGTGAAATCAGAAGGTTTGCAGAGGCAGACTAAGGCTCCCCTAGGGTTCAGTGTCAACGTCACCGTGGCCGGGACCCGTGATGGAGATGCACGTGGGGGGGTGGTGGGGGGTGGTGGGGGGTGGTGGGGGGTGGTGGGGGGTGGTGGGGGGTAGCGCCGTGGGCTGATAAGCGTCTTGGCTGGGTGTGCGAATCGCTGTTGTTGGTCGTTCCACCCTACCGGCTGTAACAATGAACCACCCACCAGCCGTCTCCATGCGTGACGGCGAAGGTGGCGATGTTGGAGGTGGTTACTTTGGTAAACAAAAAACAAAGACAAAGATTCCTCTCCCAACCCCTCCGCATAGACTGTAACAGACTTTTGGGGCAAGTGCTGTTAGCGAGTGGCATCGGCTATGAAGGCCGGCATGGCACACGAGAGGGGGTGGGTGGCCAGCACCACGCCCGACCGCCTTGTCTCCCTGGCTGCGATGATTACACATCGCACCAGGTTACTCGTTTGAGGCTGAGTCGACCTAGGGGAGGATCAGGACCTGTGTTGGTCGTGAGCGAGAATCGAACTCGGAAAACGCCGAGTTCGTAGCGCGGCACGCAGACTACTACACTACTGTTCATTTTAGTAACCATTACCACCATCACCCTTAACATCAAACTATTTTTACATCTTCCTCCATCGCAACCATAACCACCACAATCAACAATGTCATGAACAACAAACCCGATCCTTAAATTATCGTCACCAGCAACATCAACACCGTCATCATAATCATCACCACTACCACCATCATCTAGCATTCTCAGTGAATCATTATCACCATCATCATCTCCAACATCATCACCATCATCATCAACACCGTCATCATCATCACCACTACCACCATCATCTAGTATTCTCAGTGAATCATCACCATCATCATCTCCAACATCATCACCATCATCATCAACACCGTCATCACCATCATCATCACCACTACCACCAACATCCTCAACCTATTGTTAAGTTTCATCATTGCCACCACAATCAATGTCACCACCTCAACCACCATCATCACCACCACCATCATCTCTCAGTGAATCATCATCACCATCATCATCACCAACATCATCATCACCATTATCACCATCATCGCCATCATCTCGTATCCTTAGTGACTCATCATCATCATCATCATCATTGTCGCCATCATCTCGTATCTTTAAGTGAATCATCATCATCAACATCATCATCATCACCATCATCACCATCATCATCACCACCATCTTCACCACTATTGTCACCATCACCACCACCATCATCACCATCATCATCGCCATCATCACCACCGTCGCCATAATCTCGTATCCTTAGTTACTCATCATCATCATCACCACCATCATCACCACCATCATCACCACCATCATCATCATCACCACCATCATCATCATCACCACCATCATCATCACCACCATCATCATCACCACCACCACCATCATCATCATCATCACCACCGTCGCCATCATCTCCTATCCTTAGTTACTCATCATCATCAACATCATCATCACCACCATCATCACCACCATCATCACCATCATCATCACCACCATCATCACCACCACCACTACCACCATCATCCTCAACCTATTGTTAAGTTTCATTATTGCCACAACAATCAATGTCACCACCTCAACCACCATCATCACCACCACCATCATCTCCACTATCGTCACCACCGTCATCATCACCACCATCATCATCGCCACCATCTCCCACCGTCTGGATGATGTAGATGAAGGTGCCCGCGAGTCTCACGGTCTTGTTGAAGCGCTTCTCCAGGTACTGATGCGCGCGCCACACGACACAACATCACCACCATCATCACCATCATCACCATCACCACCGTCAAAGACAAAGATCCCCCGTGTAGCCTGAACAGAAGTGCTGTTAGCGAGCACCTATGAAGGCCGGCACGGCACACGAGGGGGTGGGTGGCCAGCACCATGCCCGACCGCCTTTGTCTCCCCACCTATTAAACGTCACTTGTTTCGGCCACACGGTACTGTGATTGGCACGGGCCAATCACAGCACCATACTGGTCATCATATTGATCGCCGTCATCGCCATCATCATCATGATCACCGTCACAATGATCATCATCTTTATCATCGTGATCACCATCAGCATGATCGCCATCATAATGATCAGAATCCTGATCATCATCATAATGATCATCATCATGATGACGATCACCATCATAATGATCAGAATCCTGATCATCATCATAATGATCATCATCATGATGACGATCACCATCATAATGATCAGAATCCTGATCATCGCCATAATGATCAGCATGATGACGACGACCATGATCGCAATCATAACGATCATCTTCCTGATCATCATCATCAGCAGCATCGTCGTCATCATGTAGCTGACGTTCAATTTGCCACGCGCCTGGTGAACGAACGACTCCTCCCACTCGATCAAGATGATGATCATTGTGATGGTGATCATGATGATGATCATTATGATGGTGATCATGATGATGGTGATCATGATGATGGTGATCATGATGATGGTGATCATGATGACGATGATCAGGATGATGATCATTGTGATGGTGATCACGATGATGATGATCAGAATGACGATGATCAAGATAATGATCATTGTGATGGTGATCATGATGATGATGATCAGGATGATGATCATTGTGACGGTGATCATGATGATGATCATTATGATGATGATCAAGATAATGATCATTGTGATGGTGATCATGATGATGATGATCAGGATGATGATCATTGTGATGGTGATCATGATGACGATGATCAGGATGATGATCATGATGATGATGATCATTATGACGATCAGGATAATGATCATTATGACGGTGATCATGATGATGATGATGATGATCATGATGACGATGATCAAGATGATGATCATTATGATGGTGATCATGATGATGATGATCACGATGATGGCGATCAATATGATGGTGGTGATCGTCATCACGATCGTCATCAGTCGGCAAATTATTTGGTGATGCCGCTGCTGCGTTGGAAGCAGCAGCAGCACAAACAAGGAATTAACTCAACACGTGACGTTTAATAGGTGACGTTTCGGGAAACGGCCCTTTTTCAGAGCACATGGTTCCAAAGCACTAATCCATCCCTTCGTAGCACATGCAGATGGTGGTGACCATCATCATGATCGTCATAGAGTTGAAGCTTTCGTGACTGCAGGAATCCATACTCTCTGATTCTTTCGGTAAAGTCACGTAGGTAGAAAAATAAAACACAAATACAAAAATAAATAAAAATCACGACGTTTCGATTGCAACACAAGCAATCATCATCAGGTGAGAAAACCACGGCAAGACATTTTTTTGCTGAAGGTTTTTTTTCTTGCGTGTTTCCCCTACCTGATGATGATTGCTCGTGTTGCAATAGAAACGTCGTGATTTTTTATTTTTATTTCATTTCATACCCACGTGACCTTACCGAAAGATCCAAAGAAGCATGATCATCATCTGATGAAGGCACACACATCACGCTCGACAACGATCCACTCCATACAAGGTAAGGAAGGGGGCTGGGGGGGAGAGGTCAGTCGGGGGTTGGTTGCCAAACCTCGTTGGTGCTGGTGATGCCCAGACGATAGAAGACGGGCAGATAAACCTCGGCAGTGACCACCACCACCACGCCGTAGGTCAATCCGAAAATCCAGAACATCGCCCCGTAGCAGTAGACCTCGGCCGGTGTGCCCAGCACCGTCACGGCCGACATGAAACTCGCGGTGAGCGACAACGCCACGGGCAAGGCTCCCATCTGCCGTCCGCCCGTCAGGAACTCCTCCGTGCTCTGCTGGCCACGGGCTACAATGGCGTAGTAGACTCCGATCGACGCCGAGATGAGCAGCATGGCCGCGAACACCAGGTAGTCCCACACCACGAAGGAGCCAGCAGTCGGCGACATTGGTGGTGGTGGTGGTGGAGGTGGTGGTGGAGGTGATGGTGGAGGTGGTGGTGGTGGTGGTGGAGGTAGTGGAGGTGGTGGAGGTGGTGGAGGTGGTGGTGGTGCTAACGATGGTGGAGGTGGTGGTGAAGGTGGTGGAGGTGGAGGTGGTGCTGGTGGTGGAGGTGGTGGAGGTGATGGAGGTGGTGATGGAGGTGGCGGAAGTGGCGGAGGTGGTGGTGCTAACGATGGTGGAGGTGGTGAAGGTGGAGGTGGTAGTGAAGATGGTAGTGAAGGTTGTGGTGGAGGTGGTGGTGTTTTTGGTGGTGCTAACGGTGGTGGTGATAACAGCAGTGGAGGTGGTTGTGCTTACGGTGGTGGTGCTAACGGTGGTGGTGTGAACGGTGGTGGTGGTGGTGGTGGTGATAACGGTGGTTCAACACGACCTCAGAGCTGTGATGTGAGATGTGATCTTATGTGAGCTGATGTGAGATGTAGATCCGATGCTTGGTGACGTCTTGGACTCGCAGCTTTCACTCAACGCGGATGATCTAATCGGTTGAAGTCAGGACAACGGTAGTGATGATGATTTTTTTCCCGAGTTTGAAGAAGAGACTCAAAATAAAACGACGCAATGTGGCGTCAGCGACCACAGAGGAATGGAGGGGGGGGGGGGCAGTGGAATCTCGTCTCGAATTCCTCCGAGTAAAAATAAATAAATACAAATAAACCACCGGGGAGTGAGTCACCGTGGGACTCAACAAACGTGGGTTCGTCTCCTCTGAGATTCCCCGAAGAACCGGGCGAAATTCTACCCTGCCCCTACCACCATCACCACCACCACCATCCAAAATTCCCAAATCCGCAACTTGACATTCGGTTAGCAGAGCGAGTTGACGAGGAGGATGGAGTGAGTGAGTGATTGGAAGCGAGAATGGAGGAATGAGTGAGTGAGTGATTGGAAGCGAGAATGGAGGAGTGAGTGAGTGATCAGCGAGAATGGAGGAGTGAGTGATTGGAAGCGAGAATGGAGGAGTGAGTGAGTGATTAGAAGCGAGAATGGAGGAGTGAGTGATTGGAAGCGAGAATGGAGGAGTGAGTGATTGGAAGCGAGAATGGAGGAGTGAGTGATTGGAAGCGAGAATGGAGGAGTGAGTGATTGATTGGAAGCGAGAAGGGAGTGAGTGAGTGATTGGAAGCGAGAATGGAGGAGTGAGTGAGTGAGTGATTGGAAGCGAGAATGGAGGAGTGAGTGAGTGAGTGATTGGAAGCGAGAATGGAGGAGTGAGTGAGTGAGTGATTGGAAGCGAGAATGGAGGAGTGAGTGAGTGAGTGATTGGAAGCGAGAATGGAGGAGTGAGTGAGTGATTGGAAGCGAGAATGGAGGAGTGAGTGAGTGAGTGATTGGAAGCGAGAATGGAGGAGTGAGTGAGTGAGTGATTGGAAGCGAGAATGGAGGAGTGAGTGAGTGAGTGATTGGAAGCGAGAATGGAGGAGTGAGTGAGTGAGAGATTGGAAGCGAGAATGGGGGAGTGAGTGAGTGAGTGATTGGAAGCGGGAATGGAGGAGTGAGTGAGTGATTGGAAGCGAGAATAGAGGAGTGAGTGATTGATTGGAAGCGAGAATGTAGGAGTGAGTGAGTGATTGGAAGCGAGAATGGAGGAGTGAGTGAGTGAGAGATTGGAAGCGAGAATGGGAGAGTGAGTGAGTGAGTGATTGGAAGCGGGAATGGAGGAGTGAGTGATTGATTGGAAGCGAGAATGTAGGAGTGAGTGAGTGATTGGAAGCGAGAATGGAGGAGTGAGTGAGTGAGAGATTGGAAGCGAGAATGGGGGAGTGAGTGAGTGAGTGATTGGAAGCGAGAATAGAGGAGTGAGTGATTGATTGGAAGCGAGAATGTAGGAGTGAGTGAGTGATTGGAAGCGAGAATGGAGGAGTGAGTGATTGATTGGAAGCGAGAATGGAGGAGTGAGTGAGTGATTGGAAGCGAGAATGGAGGAGTGAGTGAGTGATTGGAAGCGAGAATGGAGGAGTGAGTGATTAGAAGGGTCCCTTACGGATCATTTTTATACAGCAGAGAGCCGCTCGAAGCGTGGCCCCAGCATGTCCCTGTGGTGTGTGGCCGTGAGAATTGTGAGTGCTTGGGGGTGGGTGGCGATGGAGGAGGAGGAGGGGGTGGGGGTCTCTGGTCGAGAGGTGTCAACTCTGCTCGCTCGAGCGCTTACAGGGCGAGAAAAGGTCACGAACGGTAGCGGGCACTGTTCAATCATTGCCCCTTCCACCCACCCACCCCACCCACACACACCACACCACACACACCACCCCACCCCACACACTACACACCCGAACCCACGCCACCCCACCCACTCCACACACACCACACACTCCACCCACACCACCAACACCACCCACACACACCACCCACCCCCACCCACACCACCCAGACCACCCCACCCAACCCACCCACCCCACCCACTCCACCACACCACCCACCCCAGCCACCCCACCCACCCCACCCACCCCACACCAAACACCCCACACACCACCCACCCACCCCGCCCCACCCACACCACCCACACCACACACACCACCCACACCACCCACCCCAGACACACACACCACACCACCCCACCCACCCCACCCACACACACCACCCACACCACACACACCACACACACCACACACACACACCACCCAACCCACACCACCCACACCACCCACACTACCCACCCCACCCACCCCACCCTCACCACCCACACCACACCACCCACACCACCCACACCATACCACCCACACTACCCACCCCACTGATCTAAATCTGATCGTCTCCGCTCTGATTTGTGTCTGATCGTCTCTGCTCTGATTTCTGTCTGATCGTCGCTGCTCTGATTTCTGTCTGATCGTCTCTGCTCTGATTTTTGTCTGATCGTCTCTGCTCTGATTTCTGTCTGATCGTCTCTGCTCTGATTTCTGTCTGATCGTCTCTCCTCTGATTTCTGTATGATCGTCTCTGCTCTGATTTCTGTCTGATCATCTCTGCTCTGATTTCTGTCTGATCGTCGCTGCTCTGATTTCTGTCTGATCGTCTCTGCTTTGATTTCTGTCTGATCGTCTCTGCTCTGATTTGTGTCTGATCGTCTCTGCTCTGATTTCTGTCTGATCGTCTCTGCTCTGATTTCTGTCTGATGGTCTCTGCTCTGATTTCTGTCTGATCGTCTCTGCTCTGATTTCTGTCTGATCGTCTCTGCTCTGATTTCTGTCTGATGGTCTCTGCTCTGATTTGTGTCTGATCGTCTCTGCTCTGATTTCTGTCTGATCGTCTCTGCTCTGATTTCTGTCTGATCGTCTCTGCTCTGATTTCTGTCTGAACGTCTCTGCTCTGATTTCTGTCTGATCATCTCCGCTCTGATTTCTGTTTGATCGTCTCCGCTCTGATTTCTGTCTGATCGTCTCTGCTCTGATTTCTGTCTGATCGTCTCTGCTCTGATTTCTGTCTGATCGTCTCTGCTCTGATTTCTATCTGATCGTCTCTGCTCTGATTTCTGTCTGATCGTCTCTGCTCTGATTTTGGTGTGATCGTCTCTGCTCTGATTTCTGTCTGATCGTCTCTGCTCTGATTTTGTCTGATCGTCTCTGCTTTGATTTCTGTCTGATCGTCTCTGCTCTGATTTCTGTCTGATCGTCTCTGCTCTGATTTTGGTGTGATCGTCTCTGCTCTGATTTCTGTCTGATCGTCTCTGCTCTGATTTTGTCTGATCGTCTCTGCTCTGATTTCTATCTGATCGTCTCTGCTCTGATTTCTGTCTGATCGTCTTTGCTCTGATTTTGGTGTGATCGTCTCTGCTCTGATTTCTGTCTGATCGTCTCTGCTCTGATTTTGTCTGATCGTCTCTGCTCTGATTTCAATCTGATCGTTTCTGCTTTGATTTCTGTTTGATCATCTCTGCTCTGATTTCTGTCTGATCGTCTCTGCTCTGATTTCTGTCTGATCGTCTCTGCTCTGATTTCTGTCTGATCGTCTCTGCTCTGATTTCTGTCTGATCGTCTCTGTGCTCTGATTTCTGTCTGATCGTCTCTGCTCTGATTTTGTCTGATCGTCTCTGCTCTGATTTCAATCTGATCGTTTCTGCTTTGATTTCTGTTTGATCATCTCTGCTCTGATTTCTGTCTGATCGTCTCTGCTCTGATTTCTGTCTGATCGTCTCTGCTCTGATTTCTGTCTGATCGTCTCTGCTCTGATTTCTGTCTGATCGTCTCTGCTCTGATTTCTGTCTGATCGTCTCTGCTCTGATTTCTGTCTGATCGTCTCTGTGCTCTGATTTCTGTCTGATCGTCTCTGCTCTGATTTCTATCTGATCGTCACTGCTCTAGTTTCTGTCTGGCAGCCTCTGCTCGAATGTATATTTGATTTTCTCTGCTCCGATATCTCGATGTTGCGAGCGATCGAGTTGGACGCCCGGTTAACGTCGAGCGGGGAGAGATATGTAGAACCCAACATCTCAGCGTGGTGCAGTGTGGTCAAATAGCCCTCGTGCAGAAGAAGCGTGACAAGTGCAAGACTACCAGATTATTAATCGTACTGAACGAATAGATTAGTAGACGCATTTTTCAGCAAGGTTGGTGGTGGGGGGGGGGTGCATGTTATCATTCAGTTGGTTGCGTGTGTATGTGTGGGTACACGAGTCGGCATGTGTGTGTGTGTGTGACAAAGACAAATATCACCCGTATAGCCTCCACAGACTGTTTGGGGCAAGTGCTGTTTGGCGAGTGGCACCAATGAAGCACGGCACGGCGCACAAAGTGGTGGGTGGCGATGTTTACACACCGCACCAGGTACTCATTTGAGGCTGAGTCGACCTATGGGAAGCCCAGGACCGGTTCAGATAATCGTCACAGGTGTTGCCCGTGTGCAGGAATCGAACTCGGGTCGCCGGGTTCGTAGCGCAGCGCGCTAACCGCTGCACCACCGCTCCCCACTGTGTGTGTGTGTGTGGGGAGCGGTGTGCCGGCCTTCATAGGTGGTGCTGCTCGCTAACAGCACTTGCCCCATCAGTCTGTGGAGGCTATGCGGGAGATTTTTGCCGTTTGGTGTGATTGAGAGAGTGTGAGTCTGGGGGAGCGGTGGTGCAGCGGTTAGCGCTACGCTGTGCTACGAACCCGGCGACCCGAGTTCGATTCCCGCTCACGGCCACCAACACCATTGACGATTATCTGAACCGATCCTGAGCCTCCCCTAGGTCGACTCAGCCTCAAATGTCTACCTGGGTTGTGGTGTGTAAATATCGTCACTGGGGAGACAAAGGCGGCCGGGCGTGGTGTTGGCCACCCACCCCCTCATGTGCTGTGCCGGCCTTCATAGGTGCTCGCTAACAGCACTTGCCCCAACAATCTAATAAGGCTACACGGGGGATTTTCGATTTAAAGCTTCCGTGACTGCAGGGATTCATCTTCTTGGTTCTTTCGGTAAAGTCACGTAGAAGGGAAATAATAAAATAATAAAAATAAAACATAATCAAATAATTCTCACGACGTTTCGGCCACAGCACAAGCAGCCGTCCTCAGGTGAAGACCAGGTCTGTCGAGGCGACAGCGTCTAAAAAAAAAAAACGTCGTGAGAATTATTTTATTATGTTTTATTTTTATTATTTTATTACTTCCCTTCTACGTGACTTTGCCGAAAGAACCAAGAAGATACACCTGGGGATCTTTGTGTGTACAGGCAGACCTCGCTTAGCGTTCAAACACGCATTGCTGGAGAACTGAGCGCCAGACGAATCAGCACTAAACGGGTCATTGTTACCATTGCCTATTTGGGGATACGTTCCCCGACAGCGTTACTTCTTACGCTTGAGCAATACATAAAGGGTTAATAGCGCGAATAATAACAATAATAATAATACAGACGGTAAGCATTATTTCATAAGTAACTTTTTTGTAATGTTAGAATAACATCGGTAAGTATTATGTACTGCGCCTTGACAAAATAATTTGCATATCAAGAGGAATTTAGCATATTTATGGGAAATGCAGATATGGGATTAGTCACTACTTGTGGAAGATGAGTACAAAGACAATGGCACTATCAGAGCATTCATAGCTCTGGTCGAGTAGCTACAGATTGGGACCTTTTTGCCAGTATAAAAGTATGAAAACATAAGAGTAGCTCTTACCTTCACTGACAATAAAACAGTAGCTGTGTTAAGATGTTGAAACGCCATAGCATGTGTTACCTTTCGCATTAACCACACACGGTGTTTGTGATGAACACGTGTAGTGTCAACGATTCGGAGACAGAGTTCATAGGAGGCACCTTCTTTATTAACCACAACTTCCACGGTTTCTACGAGACATCTCCTTTACCAGTGGCAAAATATAGTAATAGGTTTTTTACCCTTTCAACTGGTACAAAAACTGACACCTTTATACAAGGCATCATGTTTGCAATAACCACAACACAAGCAGTCAAAATGCAAACAAAAAGAAACAACTCTGATAATGATAATGGTATGCACTGTCCTTGAAGTTGATTGGTCCACACCCGAGACAGCGTTTCTTAGAGCCTAGTCTCCATTGGTGTTGGACCAGATGACGCCAAAAGGCGTACAACTCAAAAACACAGCACACTATCAGAGAATTGTTGAAATTCACAGCAAGAAAATTAGAAAAAAAAATTGTAATAAGGTAGGGCACTGATTAAGAGATCACAGGTTGAGTTCCCGTCGTGTTGCTGTTCCTCTCTCGAAGGAGGGCAGGCAACACGTGGGTTTACTGTGGCGATCTCGGTGGGTCTCCTTGGGTCTCCATCAGAGGTCGCAAACGGGTTTTGATTCCTTACCCGTACCCGGCCGCACCAGGGTCGCAAACGGGTACCCGTACCCAGCCGTACCCGTACCCTACCCGTACCCGGCCGGCCGGGTACGGGTAGGGTACGGGTTATCGGGTACCTGATTGCGACCTCTGGGATGAAGCCATGTTGCAGGCGCGGGTGGGTTGATTCTAGGAACTTGAATTGTGAGAAGAGACAAGACGTTGGGAAATGAGTGACAAACGGTGACTCACCAGTGACTCACGGTCTACCCGTACCCGGCCGCACCAGGGTCGCAAACGGGTACCCGTACCCGTACCCGGCCGGGTACGGGTAGCCGGGTATCGGGTAGGGTACGGGTATCGGGTACCCAGTTGCGACTTCTGGTCTCCATGCGTCCTCTTACTTTCTCTCTCGGTCTCTATGCGGTCTTTGTCTCTCTCGTGCCGGTGTTCACACACCGTATCAGGTACTTCACTGACGGCTGAGCACACACACACAGACACCACACGCACACGCACACACAGACACACACACGAACACGCACACACACACGCACACACACGAACACGCACACACACACACACGAACACGCACACGCACACACACGAACACGCACACACACACACGAACACGCACACTCACACAGACACACACACGCACACACACGAACACGCACACACACGCACGCACACACACACACGCACACACACACCACACACACGCACACACACACACGCACACACACGCACACACACACACGAACACCACACACACGCACACGCACACACACGAACACGCACACACACACAGACCACACACGCACACACACGAACACGCACACACACGCACACACACACACGCACACACAACACACCACACACACACCCCACACACACACACACACGCACACACACGAACACGCACGCACACACACGCACACACGCACACAACACCACTCACACACCACACACGCACCACACGAACACGCACACGAACACGCACACACACACGCACACACACACGCCCACACGCACACACACTAACACGCACACACACACGCACACACACGCGCGCAGACACACTCCACTGATAAGGGGTTGACAGGTATTCTGTACGCTACACTATACACTACACTATACACTACAGTATACACACTATACACTACATTATACACTATACTATGCACTACACTATACACTACACTATGTT
>NC_083846.1:4713490-4869917 GCF_015708825.2 Lethenteron reissneri
CTACCCCACCTACCCCACCTACCCCACCTGCCCCCACCTACCCCACCTACCCCCACCTACTCTACCTACCCCACCTACCCCACCTACCCCACCTACCCCCACCTACCCCCTACCCCACCTGCCCCCACCTACCCCACCTACCCCACCTACCCCCACCTACTCTACCTACCCCACCTACCCCCCTACCCCACCTACCCCCACCTGCACCCACCTAGCCCACTACCCCCACCTACCCCACCTACCCCCACCTACCCCACCTACCCCACCTACCCCACCTACCCCACCTACCCCCACCTACCCCACCTGCACCCACCTACCCCCCACCTTACCCCCACCCTAGACGCTACCTACCCCACCTGACCCCCACCTGCCACCCACCGACCCCCACCTACCCCACCTACCCCCCACCCTAACCCCATACCTACCCCCCTACCCCCACCTAGCCCCACCTCCTGCCCCCACCTACCCCACCTACCCCACCTACCCCCACCTACCCCAACTACCCCACCCTACCCCCACCTACCCCCCACCTACCCCACCATACCCCACCTGCACCCACCTAACCCCACCTACCCCACCTACCCCCACCTGAATGATAAGGAACGGAGTGAATGATAGTGAATGATAGTGAATGGTAGGGAACGGAGTGAATGATAGGAGATGGTAGGAGATGATAGGGAGCGGAGTGAATGGGAGGAGATGATAAGGAACAAAGTGAATGGTAGTGAATGATAGGAAACAAAGTGAATGGTAGGGAATGATAGGGGATAGTAGTAGAGGTGGGACAAAGTCATTGTTATGCAAGTCCAAGTCGAGTCTGAAGTCATCAAATTCATGACTCGAGTCTGACTCGAGTCCAAGTCACATGACTCGAGTCCACACCTCAGAGGTGGGACAAAGTCATTGTTATGCAAGTCCAAGTCGAGTCTGAAGTCATCAAATTCATGACTCGAGTCTGACTCGAGTCCAAGTCACATGACTCGAGTCCACACCTCTGGTAGTAAATGATATGGATCTGAGTGAATGGTAGTGAATGATAGGAAACGGAGTGAATGACACACGGGGCATCTCTGCCCCGTGTGTCAAAGGAGTCGGTGGTGGCCTAGTCCCCTACGCGCCCGCGTGTCTCCCTCTCAGCCTGCCTGGCAAACAACTTCTGCCGAGTAAGACTTTGCCCAGAAGCCCCTTGACACGACACGAATGGATTTTGACTTTGAATTCATATTCTTGGTTCTTTCGGCAAAGTGACGTAGATAGAAAAGAAAAATTTTAACTTATAATAAATATTGGAAAATAATGAAAGCAAAAAATCCGCGACGTTTCGATCGCAACACAAAATCAGGCGTCTGATGAAGATCGCTTGTGTTGCGATGGAAACGTCGTGGGGTTTTTACTCTTATTATTTTCAATTTATTATTAATCTTTTTATTTTTTCTTTGTAATTTATTAAGCCAATTTTTGCTTCTTATTGTATTCCATTACTTTTATTATGAACGGTAATTTTTAATTTAGTAATCAAAATTTTACTTTCAATTGTATTACTTACTATTTTTCTTTTCTATCGACGCGACCTTACCGACTGAACCAAGAACACGATACGAATCGATCTTGAGGAAGCGACGGTGGAGGCGGAGCAAGGGGGAGGAGGGGGGGGGGAAGGAGGCAAGGGAGAGATTGCATCTCACAGCTTCAAGGGGATGAGGCTCCGCAATCTGTGCCCGTCCATCTGATTTGAAATGGATGGGGGGCGGGACCCACCATGGGGAATTTTTTCAAAGTTAAATTCAAAACATTTGTCAAAATCTCGCTTCTCGTTGGTCCTGTAGACTACACTATACACTATAGAATACACTATACACTACTATACACTACTATACACTACTATACTATACACTACACTATACGCTACACTATACGCTACACTATACACTACACTATACACTACACTATACACTACACTATACACTACACTATACACTACACTACACTATACACTACACTATATACTACACTATACACTACACTATATACTACTACACACTACATTATACACTACACTACACACTTTACTATACACTACACTATACACTACAATACACTATACACTACTATACACTATAAACTACCATACACTACACTATACACTACTATACACTACACTATACACTACACTATAGACTACACTATACACTATACACTACACTATACACTACACTATACACTACACTATACACTACACTATACACTACACTACACTATACACTACACTATATACTACACTATACACTACACTATATACTACTACACACTACATTTTACACTACACTACACACTTTACTATACACTACACTATACACTACAATACACTATACACTACTATACACTATAAACTACCATACACTACACTATACACTACTATACACTACACTATACACTACACTATACACTACAATACACTATACACTACTATACACTATAAACTACTATACACTACACTATACACTACTATACACTATACACTACACTAGTCACTACACTACAATACACTTCACTATACACTATACACTACACTATGCACTACACTATACACTACACTATACACTACACTATACACTACACTATACACTACACTATACACTACTATACACTATACACTACACTATACACTACACACTAGTGCTGTACGAGTGACGAATTGGCCACGTTGTTTACGTGACAACCCTTACTAGTTGGTTGTGTCGGGTGGTGGCGGGTCTTAACGACACAACATTTATACATTTAATACGCGATCTCACCCCAAGACAACCCCTCTATTCATGGATGATATTGGTCGTTTTAAAGCTTTCGTGACTGCAGGGATTCATCTTCTTGGTTCTTTCGGTAAAGTCACGTAGAAGGGAAGTAATAAAATAATAAAAATAATTCTCACGACGTTTCGGCTACAACGCAAGCAGCCGTCTTCAGGTGAAGAATGAGACACTGCCAAGCTAGGAGCTTATATATAAGCTGGGTTGGAGGTGGAAGAAGAGCGCCTTGACAAAATAATGTGCATATCAAGAGGAATTTAGCATATTCACTCTTGATATGCACATTCTTTTGTTAAGAGGAATTTAGCATATTCACTCTTGATATGCACATTATTTTGTTAAGAGGAATTTAGCATATTCACTCTTGATATGCACATTATTTTGTTAAGAGGAATTTAGCATATTCACTCTTGATATGCACATTATTTTGTTAAGAGGAATTTAGCATATTCACTCTTGATATGCACATTATTTTGTTAAGGCGCTCTTCTTCCACCTCCAACCCAGCTTATATATAAGCTCCTAGCTTGGCAGTGTCTCATTCTTCACCTGAAGACGGCTGCTTGCGTTGTCGCCGATACGTCGTGAGAATTATTTTATTATGTGTTATTTTTATTTTTTTATTTACTTCCCTTCTACGTGACTTTACCGAAAGAACCCAGAAGATGATATTGGTCGTGTTCATTCACGTGGTCCTATTTCGCCCTCTGCTGGTCGCTCCGAAATGTGACGTCACATCAAAATGAGCAACTTTTTAAATAAATACAGACAACACGTTCTACTTAATTAAATAGACTTTTTAATAAATGTTTTCTTCCTACAACATCAGAGTGCAGCGCCACATTAAATACGCACTACAATGACAATAGTTTAAAGCGATTTGAAGCAAGTTTTATTTTGGGGAGGGGGGGGTCTGACTTTTTGTGACGCCGTGTGACGAGGGGGGTGGGGGTGGGGGTCAAAAATTGTCCAAAATCGCGTGACGTCATTTATGGACGGTCCCAAACACACGCGCCGCTCATCGTTGACAGAGAGGACTGGTTGCCCTCTGGCGGCGAGAGTTGGAATCATCACAACAGCGGGCAGGGGGGGAGGGGGTGCTGATGTTCGACGTTTCGGGCAATGTCCCTTGTTCATGGGGGCGGTCCTGTCCGTCTGCTACAGCAGGGGTGTGAGTAGGGAATTTCCGACAGGATATAAAACAATCTTCGCCTGTATGGGCTGCTATAAAATGCCCACATTGTAAGCTATCATTTGTGGCCACGTAGCTTCTGAAAAAATAAAAACACATTCCTGCGGAGGGAGCTGGTAGGAACGTCGGGTTGCTCGCTCAATGGCCTGCAGGGTCAACGGTGGCGTGGTGTATTCCGCAAATATGCCCGACTGTGAGGGCGGGCACAAGCCGGCGTGAGTAGGTGAAACGTTGAGTTTTATAAGGGCACCACGGGGTGACCAGCCCCTCCCCACCCAGCCCCACTCCCCTCCCACCCCCCACCCAGCCCCACCCTCCTCACCCAGCCACTCCCCACCCTCCCCACCCAGCCCCTCCCTCCCCACCCAGCCCCTTCCCACCCTCCCCACCTAGCCCCTCCCCACCCTCCCCAACCAGCGCCTCCCCATCCTCCTTTCTCCATCCAGCCCCACCCTCCCCACCCAGCCCCACCCTCCCCACCCAACCCCTCCCCACCCTCCCCTCTCCACCCCAGCCCCACCCCTCCCATTTTTGGATCCACGACAGACGGACGGACACAATAATCCCCTGTGGGCTGGTGGAACCAGGAGGTTCCTACCATCTCAGTGGGTATGGCCTGGTGAAATAAAATAAAACTTCCCAAAAAATTACTCACACGTAACATAAAACACTCGCTTCACTGGCACCGCGCGCACACATCAATACACAAACACAACAACAGCCTGCATCCGCCACTAGGTAGCGGTGACGCCACCACGGCGCCCGTGCCAGGCTAGGTGCACCTCGAGGCCGCCGCGTGAAAGTGTCGTCGAAGGTCACGGGGTCAGACCCTGCAGGTGCCATGGGTCGGCCGTGACTGAGATGGCTGTCAAGATGCATAGCCCAGCAGCGCAAGCTCGCTGCGTTTAAAAGCCACCAGGCGCTCTGCCCTCTGCTGTTGCTGGAGGGCGACTGCCTCCCAAACGTTTCTTTTTTAAATCCTTTATATTAAGTTCGCGTGCTTGCTTGCTTGCGTGCTTGCGTGCTTGCGTGCTTGCTTGCGCGCTTACGACCGTGCAAATCTTTCGGTCGTTTTTTAACCCACTTCCCGTGATCCAATCGAGCTGACATTTTGCACACAGACTCGTTGTGCGAGACAATTAATTTTCGTGAAATTTTTTTTCCAAAATGTTACACTGTTTATGGAAAACAAATTAAATATTTCATTACCAATTGCTTAATACTGGCAGACAATCATCTGACCCATAGGTGGCAGCCATCTCAAGCCAGAGGACGAGAGGACTCTAGCCGCCATGCATATAAAGGATTTATAGTGAAAAACTTTGTTTTTACGGGTTATACTTATTCCATTTGCTACACAGCTCAGATAATACTACTAATCGCTCATCTTAAACACCCGGTCGTTCATACAAGTTGAAGGCGGTATAGTACGACAGTAATAGAGCAAGTGCAGAACCACTGAACCGGAATTCATAGCTTGAAAGCATTGAGCGCTGGGCTCTTGAAAGTATAGTGTAGTGTATAGTGTAGTGTATAGTGTAGTGTATAGTGGAGTGTATAGTGTAGTGTATAGTGTAGTGTATAGTGTAGTGTATGGTAGTGTATAATAGTGTAGTGTATAGTGTAGTGTATAGTGTAGTGTATAGTAGTGTAGTGTGTAGTGTAGTGTATAGTATAGTGTATAGTAGTGTATAGTGTAGTGTATAATAGTGTAGTGTATAGTGGAGTGTATAGTGTAGTGTATAGTAGTGTAGTGTATAGTGTAGTGTATAGTGTAGTGTATAGTAGTGTAGTGTATAGTAGTGTAGTGTATAGTGTAGTGTATAATAGTGTAGTGTACAGTAGTGTAGTGTATAGTGTAGTGTATAATAGTGTAGTGTATAGTAGTGTATAGTGTAGTGTATAATAGTGTAGTGTATAGTAGTGTAGTGTATAGTAGTGCATAGTGTAGTGTATAGTAGTGTATAGTGTAGTGTATAATCGTGTAGTGTACAGTAGTGTAGTGTATAGTGTAGTGTATAATAGAGTAGTGTATAGTAGTGTAGTGTATAGTGTAGTGTATAATAGTGTAGTGTACAGTAGTGTAGTGTATAGTGTAGTGTATAATAGTGTAGTGTATAGTAGTGTATAGTGTAGTGTATAATAGTGTAGTGTATAGTAGTGTATAGTGTAGTGTATAATAGTGTAGTGTATAGTAGTGTATAGTGTAGTGTATAATAGTGTAGTGTAAAGTAGTGTAGTGTATAGTAGTGTATAGTGTAGTGCATAGTAGTATATAGTGTAGTGTATAATAGTGTAGTGTACAGTAGTGTAGTGTATAGTGTAGTGTATAATAGTGTAGTGTATAGTAGTGTAGTGTATAGTGTAGTGTATAGTGTAGTGTACAGTAGTGTAGTGTATAGTAGGGTAGTGTATAATAGTGTAGTGTATAGTAGTGTATAGTGTAGTGTATAGTGTAGTGTATAATAGTGTAGTGTATAGTAGTGTAGTGTATAGTGTAGTGTATAATAGTGTAGTGTATAGTGTAGTGTATAATAGTGTAGTGTATAGTAGTGTAGTGTATAACGCAGATTTGGGGAGCACAGTTGGTGCATCTGCCAGTCATCTCAGTCGACCCGTGGCACCTGGGACTGTTGGTGACCTCTTGTCAGCGGGACTTCAACACCTCACGTGGCCTCAAAGTGCACCTAGAATGGCATCACCGCCACTTAGTGGTGAACGGTGATTGTTGCGAGATGTGTGTGATATGTGTGGCGTGTGTGTGATACGGTGTGTGTAACATTATCTTTTCATCGGTTGCGTAACGCTGTGTGGAAGCTACCTGGTCTATCACTCCGCACGAAGCTTAAGGTCTTCTCGGCCACGGGCATTCTCTCTCTTCTCTACGCTTGCGAAACGTGGACGCCACTAATGGAGCATCTTCGCCGGTTAGAAATATTTAGGGTGGCCTGCCTACGATACATCCTGGGTTTAACTAGGCTGGATTGTGTGAGGAGCTCACAAATCCTTGAAAGATCTGGGCAAAGTCCCATCGGTGAGCTCCTCCGGCTGGCAAGGCTGCGTTGGCTGGGTCATGAAGCCCGCATGCCCAGCCACCGCATGCCGAAACAGCTTTTGTTCGGCCGGATCGAGGGAGCTAAACGGACGCGGCACGGGCTAGAGAAGAGATGGAGTGATGTGGTACAGGAGGACGTAGAGCTGAGTGGACTTGCCGATGACTGGTACCAGCGGTGTCAAGATCGGCCTCTGTGGAGGAGGCTCGTGAAAGACGCTACTGGGCAGTTGGAGGCAGTCGCTCTCCAACAACAACGGAGGGCGGAGGAGCGACGCTCACAACAACGAGCGGAGCACCGGGTAGCTAAAGCACAGCCAGCTGTCAGAGTAAAGGGCACAGGTGGTGCATCAGCCAGTCGTCTCAGTCAGCCGACCCGTGGCACCTGGGTCTGCCCCGTGACCTTCTGCCAGCGGGTGTTCGACACTTCACGCGGCCTCAAGGTGCACATAGCCTGGCACAAGCGTCGTGGGGACGTCACCACCACTTAGTGGCGAATGGCGGTTGTTGTTGTGACATATGCGGGGTGTGAGTGATATGTGTGGTATGTGTGTGTGATATTTGTGATGTGTGTGTGATGTGTGTGTGTGATATGTGTGTGTGTGATATGTGTGGTGTGTGTGTGACATCGAACTCGGGTCGCCGGGTTCATAGCGCAGCGCGCTAACCGCTACACTACCGCTCCCTCACCACCGTTACCATCACCACTGCCACCACACACACCTCCGATTACACGCGTACTGACCGCACATGCGCCAGAGCCTCTGATCGGAGTCGATTTCACCACTCATTCGAGTAAAAACAACTCACAAAGTGCACTTGGTTCTTTCGGTAAAGTCACGTAGAAGGGAAGTAATACAAGAATAAAAATAAAACATAATAAAATAATTCTCACGACGTTTCGGCCACAACGCAAGCAGCCGTCCTCAGGTGGAGAACAGGTCTGTCGAGAAGACAGAGTCTGAATGACACACCCCAGGCTTGGAGCGTCTATTTAAGCTGGGTTGGAGGGGGGAAGGGCGCCTTGACAAAATAATTTGCATATCAAGAGGAATTTAGCATATTTATGGAAAATGCAGATATGCGATTAGTACTACTTGTGAGTATAATAATATCATGATTTAACAACGTTTGATTTGTATTATTTTATTATTTCCCTTCTACGTGACTTTACCGAAAGAATCAAGAAGATGAATCATTGCAGTTACGAAAGCTTTAAATCGAAACTCTTTATATATTGTTTGGGGTCTTTCGGTAAAGTCACGGAGATAGGGTGAGACTTTTTTTGTATATTAAAATTTTATTATTTTATTATTTCCCTTCTACGTAACTTTACCGAAAGAACCAAGAAGATGAATCCCTGCAGTCACGAAAGCTTTAAATCGAAAAATGTCTAATAGTGTATTGTAGTACATGCTCTGTTTTAACCTTTTTACCATTTCGTGTTTCATTGTAAGTCATGGCAGAGATTATGGATTAACAAAGTACATCCATAACCACAATCATATAAACAGAAATCGATGCATTGATTTATATGAAAAGTCCAGATATTGTGGCCAAGGTTTAGCAAATTGTTTGTTTTATTTACATACTATAGCAATGATTTTTTATAGCTATATATTGGGGGAGGGCGGCATTTTGAGCATATTTTAAACACATTCCTGCGGAGGGAGCTGGTAGGAACGTTGGGTTGCTCGGTCAATAGCCTGCAGGGTCAACGGCGGCATGGTGTATTCCGCAAATATGCCCGACTGTGAGGGCGGCGACAAGCCGGCGTGAGTAGGTGAAACGTTGAGTTTTATAAGGGCACCACGGGGTGACCAGCCCCTCCCCACCCAGCCTCACCCCTCCCACCCCCACCCACCCAGCCCCACCCTCCCCACCCAGCCCCACCCATCCCACCCCCACCCCTCCCACCCCCCACCCACCCAGCCCCAACCTCCCCACCCAGCCCCACCCATCCCACCCCCACCCCTCCCACCCCCCACCCAGCCCCACCCTCCCCACCCAGCCCCACACTCTCCTCCCCACCCAGCCCTCCCCACCCTCCCCTCCCAGCACCTCCATTTTGAGCATATTTGAATATTAAGGGGGATGTTTCCACCCCAATATACATATTATAATTGCGGCCTTGCATCGGATAGACATTGAAATTTAGAAGCAGAATTCTACATTGACGACCTTTGCTGCCACGTACGGCTGAACACTTTGGGACAATTGAAAACCATCGACCTCTTCTCTCCCCTTCCGATCAACAATCAAAGAGTTTCACTTTTTGTTGTTGAAATTCACGTAAATTCAGAACGCAGTAAGCAAATTCATTTTGTATTCTTAGGTTTTTTCGGTAAAGTCACGTAGGTAAAAAATTAAAATTAATTAAAGTACGGCTGCCGTGCTGTGACGGTTCCACCTGAAGACGGAAGCTTGTGTTGCCTCCGAAACGTCGTGATTTTTATTTTATTTTACTTTTATTAATTTTAATTTTTTACCTACGTGACTTCACCGAAAAAACCTAAGAAAATGAATCCTTGCAGTCACGAAAGCTTCAAATCAAAAATTCATTTTGGTAAAAGCCACCTTCTGCTCACATTTGTAGCAAAAAATTAGTGAAAGTCCCCGCTTATCGTTTTTTTAATTCACCCTGTTTAAATATTTTTTAATCACTTCAATACAGAATCCAGTAAGTCGATACTTACAATAATTGAATCATCCCTTCGACAATTGCGCATTCGCAACAAACATAAGTCGAGAAGCAAGTGGTTTTAATGTTTTATTCACTCTCGCAAGTGACGAAAAATTGTAAGTTTTGAAAAAAGCAATGTTTGATTACAACATAAATTCCCGATAGAACGGGGTATCCCAAACAGCTCTTATAACGCTACTAAAAAGGTGATTTACGTATTATTTTTTTTTTAATAAAAATTAATTAAAAACATCTTTACATTTCAGTCTTTTTCGTTGAATGCATTTTTTTTCATGAACCCGTCACATGACGGTCAATTAGGCGAGTAGTGTAAACAGTCATGTGGGTGTCCAGTTACGAGGTCACCTTGCTGCCTGTGACAACCACCACCGCCCTACTATCCATCTCCCACCCTCACAATCTCCCACCACTGCACCACCCTCACGGGTGCAACCCTCCTCCACCCTCCACACCACGTGTCCCACCCATAACTACCTCCTCCACCCTGCACACCACGCGTCCCACCCATCACTACCTCCTCCAATCTCCACACCACGTGTCCCACCCATCCCCACCTCCTCCACTCTCCACACCACGTGTCCCACCCATCACGACCTCCTCCACCCTCCACACCACGTGTCCCACCCATCACCACCTCCTCCACCCTGCACGCCACTCGTCCCACCCATCACCACCTCCTCCACCCTGCACACCACGTGTCCCACCCATCACCACCTCCTGCACCCTCCACACCACGTGTCCCACCCATCACTACCTCCTCCTGCACCCTAGACACCACGTGTCCCACCCATCACCACCTCCTCCACCTTGCACACCACTTGTCCCACCCATCACCATCTCCTCCACCCTGCACACCACTCGTCCCACCCATCACTACCTCCTCCACCCTGCACACCACTTGTCCCACCCATCACCACCTCCTCCACCCTGCACACCACGCGTCCCACCCATCACCACCTCCTGCACCCTCCACACCACACCTCACACCCATCACTACCTCCTCCTGCACCCTGCACACCACGTGTCCCACCCATCACCACCTCCTGCACCCTGTACACCACCGTCCCACCCATCACTACCTCCTCCTGCACCCTGGACACCACGCGTCCCACCCATCACTACCTCCTCCTGCACCCTACACACCACGTGTCCCACCCATCACTACCTCCTGCACACCACGCGTCCCACCCATCACCACCTCCTGCACCCTCCACACCACACCTCACACCCATCACTACCTCCTCCTGCACCCTGCACACCACGTGTCCCACCCATCACCACCTCCTGCACCCTGTACACCACCGTCCCACCCATCACTACCTCCTCCTGCACCCTGGACACCACGCGTCCCACCCATCACTACCTCCTCCTGCACCCTACACACCACGTGTCCCACCCATCACTACCTCCTGCACACCACACGTCCCACCCATCACCACCTCCTCTTTCGCTCTCTCTCTCTCTCTCGTGGGTGGTTTTACTCTCGTGCCAACTTTCAGTCCCGTCTGACGTTAGCTCGCCAGAAGGCAGAAGAGAAAAGTTGGACTCCCATCTGTTCCATCTGTGCAGGATAAAGTGCTGCGCACCCTCCCCTCCCTCCCCTCGAGCACGTGGCTTCTCCCGAGAGCTCCGATTTCTTCGCACGTTGACAGGCGCGTTGATGGATTGACACGTAACGCCTCGATATACAGAGGACCGCAGAGCTTGGCGTGGGAGCGAGCGAGTGAGTGTGAGGCGAGTGGGTAAGAGAGCCGGTGGTGTAGCGGTTAGCGCTACGCTGCGCCACGGAACCCGGCGACCCGAATACACGTGTAGCAGCTACTGTGTAGTAGCTACTACACGTGCAGTAGCTACTGTGTAGTAGTAGCTACTACACAGTAACTGCTACACATGTAGTAGCTACACATGTGTAGCTACTACACGTGTAGTAGCTACTACACGTGTAGTAGCTACACGCGTAGTAGCTACTACACGTGTAGTAGCTACACGTGTAGTAGCTACTGCACGTGTAGTAGCTACTACACGTGTAGCTGCTACATGTGTAGAGGTGATACGCGCTGGGATTAGAGATCGTATGCCAGCGCGTAATGATTGGCTGTGTAGGTGGTGACGTGCGCTGACGGTGGAGGATCAGGGGTCAGCGCGGGGTCGTGGGTTACGGGGTACTGATTGGCTGTGGACGGGTGACGTGCTGAGAGGGAGTGATCGGGTGGCAGCGCGGTGTGATTGGTGGAGGAGTGTTAACACGCGCTGGGGAAAACGGATCGTAGAGAGAGTGCGTCGTGATTGGTTCATTAAGGAGCGATGCTCACGTTGAAGTACGCATCAGCTCCGCCTCTCGTGAGCAGGGGCTATAAAAGGGGATGCACACAGGCGTGAGGGCAGTGTGTAACCAGCGAAGAATGAAGACGGGGATGAAGACCTAGGGCCCTGCGGTACCTAGTCCCGCTGTCCTAACGGGACCGGGACTCTGTGTAACCCAGAGGCGAGTGTAGTGTGTGTAGCCATAGGCGTAAGGTCTACACGAGCCGAATGCAGTGTATTGTGTAGCCAGGGACATAGGGTCTACACGAGTCGAGTGTATTGTGTAACCAGGGACATAGGGACTACACGAGTCGAGTGTATTGTGTAGCCAGAGGCGTAGGGTCTACACGAGTGAAGGGTATCGTGTGTAGCCAGAGGCCTAGAGTTTACACGAGAGTAGTGGAGTGTGAAGTCGGAAGAAAGGAGACTACACGTTGTATTTTGATACGTAAAGATTTAATAAAAGTGTGTTCCCGTCAAGAAGTTCCTGCCGTCAATTCCCATACTTCACATGTGTAGTAGCTACGGGCCAAGCACTTTCAAGGGCCCCGCGCTAAATGCTTTCAAGTATTCAATTCTGGTTCAGTGATTCAGCACTTGCTCTATTACTATAGTACTATACCGCCTACAACTCTTATAAACGACCTGGTGTTTAAGGTTAGCTATGTTTTTCATTTGGCTGTATAGCTGTATAGCCAAAGGAAAAAAGTACAATTACCTGACAATACAAGTCAAATATTGACGTGTTTTAAATATTTACGCGTTGTTTTTATTTCATTTAGGGCCCCTTTGTAACATTTGCTCTACAGGCCCCGGCACTGGCGCTGTCCTTACGGGAAGCAACGAGACCCACGCACAGAAGCCGACGACGGAGAAGCAGCAGCGGTGTCCACAAGTTTCAAGTTGCATTGATTAGGTTTTGCCCTGTGAGCCATTCGGCTCTTGAATCGGGTGCAACCGCAACAAACAAAAAAACTAAAACATGAACAAGAAAACATCTTAAAGTGACTGATTGCAAACAGAAAATCCAAGGAAAGACAGCTAAATATTGCAGAAAAAGCACCGTACACCAACATTGTGTGCAAAAATCCCAGTGGGATGCAAGTCAAACAACAATAACAACCACAAGACAATAAGATAATTGTTTTTTTACCCTTCTATCTGGCAACAAAACTGACACCTTTTTTACAAGGAGTCATGTTTACATAGACCACAATACCTGCAGTCATAATGCAAAAAAAACATAACTCTGATAATGTATGCACTGTCCTTGAAGTTGATTGGTCCACACCCGAGACAGCTTTCCTTAGAGCCTAGTCTCACATGGGTTGGACCAGATGACGCCAAAAGGCGCACAACTCAAAGACAATGCACCATCAGAGTATGAGAGCTCGGGGTTAAGCATTTATACCATTGGAACCTCATTTGCCAGTAAAAATATGATAATTTTTTTTTTTACCCTTTTATCTGGCAACAAAACTGACACCTTTTTTTACAAGGAGTCGTGTTTACATAGACCACAATACCTGCAGTCGTAATGCAAACAAAAAAAACACAACTCTGATAATGCATGCACTCTCCTTGAAGTTGATTGGTCCACACCCGAGACAGCTTTCCTTAGACAACTTGAGATTAAGGCCATCAGTCTAACTCTGTACTACAACAAACAAACATGGCCCAACTTCCCGAAGCAGCCAGCTGTCCGTAGATTACTAAAGAAAAGGGGGACCCCGTCAGCGTGTAACATTAAACGAGGTCGCGGAGCTAAGGATGACTATCTAGACGCGTCGACACGACCGTGTTTGTGACGCAGAACAGGAGACAATCTTGAGATCTTGGCAGAGGTTGCACGCGCGGGGGGTATAAAGACGGGAGGGTTGTCCGTTCGGTCCAAACACTTTGGCGAAACATCTGTGGGCAGGTGTGATGACAAGCGCGGTGGTGGTGGTGGTTGTTGCGGTTGTTGTTGAGATGGTGGAGGCTACTTCTTGGTTCTTTCGGTAAAGTCACGTAGAATGGAAATAAAAAAAATAAAAACACAATAAAATAATTATCACGACGTTTCGGCCACAACGCAAAGCAGCCGTCCTCTACGTGACTTTACCGAAAGAACCAAGAAGATGAATCCCTGCAGTCACGAAAGCTTTAAATCGAAATTTAACGGTGGAGGCTGTGTTGGTGATGATACGAGTGGTGGTGGTGATGGTGGAAGTGGTTGTTGTTGTTGTTTGATGATAGTGGTGGTGGTGATGGTGGTAGAGATGATGATGGTGGTGATGATGATGGTGGCAATGATGATGGTGGTGATGATAATGGTGGGAATGATGATGATGGTGGTGATGATTATAATGGTGATGATGGTGGTGGTGATGATGATGGTGTTGATTATGATGATGGCGATGATGATGGTGGTGAGGATGATGATGGTGATGGGGATGATGATGGTGGTGGTGGGGATGATGATGGGGATGATGACGATGATGGTGATGATGGTGGAGATAATGGTGATGATGATGTTGATGATGATGTTGGTGATAATGATGATGATAGTGGTTGGGTTGGTGATGATGGTGGTGGGGATGATGATGACGGTAGTGATGATGATGAGCATAATGATGGTGGTGGTGATGGCGGGCTACGCAGAGGAGCGCCACGCAGGCTATGAGATGTTAACTACCTCGCCTGGTTTACAGGAGGTCATGGGTTCGATCGCGACCCTGATGCCTGCTGTATATTTGAAGTTTGCGTCTTTCATCATCACCACAGTGGCTATGATGTGTTAACTACCTCGCCTGGTATACAGGAGGTCGTGGGTTCGATCACGACCCTGACGCCTGCTGTATATTTGGAGTTTGCGTCTCTCATCATCACCACAGTGGCTAGGAGATGATAACTACCTCGCCTGGTGTACAGCAGGTCGTGGGTTCGATCACGACCCTGACGTCTGCTGCTGTATATTTGGAGTTTGCGTCTCTCATCATCATCACGGTGGCTAGGAGATGTTAACTACCTCGCCTGGTGTACAGCAGGTCGTGGGTTCGATCGCGACCCTGATGCCTGCTGTATATTTGGAGTTTGCATCTCTCATCATCACCACAGTGGCTAGGAGATGTTAACTACCTCGCCTGGTGTACATGAGGTCGTGGGTTCGATCGCGACCCTGACGCCTGCTGCTGTATATTTGGAGTTTGCGTCTTTCATCATCACCACAGTGGCCAGGAGATGTTAACTACCTCGCCTGGTATACAGGAGGTCGTGGGTTCCATCGCGACCCTGACGCTTGCTGCTGTATATTTGCAGTCTGCGTCTCTCTTTCTCTCCGTGGTCACGGGGATTTTTTTTTCTCCGGCTCCTCCGGTTTTTTCCCTCCAGATTTCGAAGCTCACGCGTTTAGAGTATTTGTCTACCGCTATAAATGTCACGTGGTGATGAGCCACTTCGTGCGGCTGTCACTTGTGATGGTCAAGTCGCTCCTGACAAACAGCGGCTACGTTGCTCAGTGGGGTCTTGCCTGGTGAAAATAAAATCATAAAAAAATGTTTGATGATTTTCTTAGTTCTCGCGATCGAACTTTACCCAAAGAACCAAGAAGATGAATTCCTGTAGTCACGAAAGCTTTAAATCGAAAAAAAGATGATGATGATGTCGATGATGTAGATGATGATGTTGATGCTGATGTTAATAATGATGATGATGTTGATGATGATGTGAATGACGCTGTCTTTCCGACAGCCCTGTTCTTCACCTGAGGACGGCTGCTTGCGTTGTGGCCGAAACGTCGTGAGAATTATTTTATGATGTTTTATTTTCATTATATTATTATTTCCATTCTACGTGACTTTACCGAAAGAAGCAAGAAGATGAATCCCTGCAGTAACGAAAGTTTTACATCGAAATTGCCGAGTGTCACCCCATGGGCGTGTGAATAGTCACTCAACAATAACGACTGAGAAACGGGCGAACACTTGGGCAAAGCAACACTCCCCCCCCCATCTCTTTCCCTGGAACAATGAAACGAACTAGATTTGAAGCTTTCGTGACTGCAATGATTCATACTCTTAGGTTTTTTCCGTAAAGTCACGTAGGGGGAAATAAATAAATAAAAATTAGATACATAATAAAAAATACTAATAGAAATAAAATTAATTTCGATTTAAAGTTTTCGTGACTGCAGGGATTCATCTTCTTGGTTCTTTCGGTAAAGTCACGTAGAAGGGAAATAATAAAATAATGAAACATAAAAATAATAAAATAATAAACGAAATATTTTATTACGCTTTATTTTTTATCATTTTATTATTTTCCTTCTACGTGACTGTACCGAAAAAAACCAAGAAGAGAAATAAAATAATAAATCACGACGTTTCGGAGGCAACACAAGCTTCATATTCTTAGGTTTTTTCGGTAAAGTCACGTAGGTAAAAAAATAAAATAAATAAAAGTAAAATAAAAAATAAAATAATTTCTCTCACTTGATACAGCTATCGTGCTGTGACGGTTCCACCTGAAGACGGAAGCTTGTGTTGCCTCCGAAACGTCGTGATTTTTATTTTAATTTTATTAATTATAATTTTTTACCTACGTGACTTTACCGAAAAAACCTAAAAATATGAATCCTTGCAGTCACGAAAGCTTCAAATCTAGAATTAACACAAGCTTCCTTCATCAGGTGACTTTACCGAAGAAAAAAAAACCCCTAAGAGAATGAAACGAACTTTGTTTTCTGTGTTGAAGGTTCGAGGTCTCGTTACGAGTTGGAGATCCGGAATTCTTCCCAGCTCACCATGGCTGGACCTCGCTTTGGCTGCGAATCATCACTGCCGCCGCTGCTGCTGCTGCTGATGATGATGATGATCGCCTTAGCGTTGACGCTAAAGTCTCCGGCTCTAGCGAGGTCTCACTGCTCGGTCCGAATCACCACCGTCGCCATCGAGGACACGTTGTGCGGCATCTGTTACGATGTCAACACGACCATCTGCCAGGGCGCGTGCGTGACCAAGGTGGGAAGAAGTGGTGGTGGTGGTGGTGTAGTGCTCGTGTGTGAGTCGCCTCTGTTGTGCGTTGGGGCGATGCACTGCTGATGAAACCGCGCGTCGCCAGCCGAACTCTGGGTTACAGCAGAAACGACGATCAGTTGAACGCGTGTGAGGCTTTCGCCACCAATATTATTCATAATCAACGTTTTTTTGTGGTTTAGAACCCGTGTCGCCAGGCTCACATAGCGCAGCGCGCTAACCGCTGCACCACCGCTCCTCCCCCACCACCGCAACGCTCACAGCAAAGCTACGCGCTCCACGGCCGCTCGGTGCAGCGCGCTAACCGCGGCACCACCGCTCCCCTACCACCCCCCACCCCCTCTACAGCGCGCTAACCGCTGCCCCACCGCTCCCCCACCACAGCAAAGCTACGCGTTCCACGGCCGCTCAGTGCAGCGCGCTAACCGCTCCCCCACCCCCCTACAGCGCGCTAACCGCTGCCCCACCGCTCCCTACCACCCCCACCCCCCCTACAGCGCGCTAACCGCTGCCCCACCGCTCCTCCCCCACCACCCCTCCCCCCACAGCAAAACTACGCGCTCAACGGCCGCTCGGTGCAGCGCGCTAACCGCTGCACCACCGCTCCTCCCCCACCTCCCCCCACAGCAAAACTACGTGCTCCACGGCCGCTCAGTGCAGCGCGCTAACCGCTGCCCCACCGCTCCCCTACCACCCCCACCCCCCAGCGCGCTAACCGCTGTCCCACCGCTCCTCCCCCACCACCACCCCTCCCCCCCTACAGCGCGCTAACCGCTGCCCCACCGCTCCTCCCCCACCACCACCCCACCCCCCCTACAGCGTGCTAACCGCTGCACCACCGCTCCCCTACCACCACCCCACCCCCCCCTACAGCGCGCTAACCGCTGTCCCACCGCTCCCCCACCCCCCACAGCAAAACTACGCGCTCAACGGCCGCTCTGTGCAGCGCGCTAACCGCTGTCCCACCGCTCCCCCACAGCAAAACTACGCTCTCCACGGCCGCTCTGTGCAGCGCGCTAACCGCTGCCCCACCGCTCCCCTACCCCCCCACAGCAAAACTACGCGCTCCACGGTCGCTCTGTGCAGCGCGCCTGCGTCTACTCGGAGGTGCGCTACGAGTCGTCGGTGCTGCTGCGCTAACCGCTGCCCCACCGCTCCCCCCACCCCCCAGCGCGCTAACCGCTGTCCCACCGCTCCCCTACCCCCCCACAGCAAAACTACGCTCTCCACGGCCGCTCTGTGCAGCGCGCTAACCGCTGTCCCACCGCTCCCCTACCCCCACACAGCAAAACTACGCGCTCAACGGCCGCTCTGTGCAGCGCGCTAACCGCTGTCCCACCGCTCCCCCCCCCCCCACAGCAAAACTACGCGCTCCACGGCCGCTCGGTGCAGCGCGCTAACCGCTGCCCCACCGCTCCCCCCACCCCCCAGCGCGCTAACCGCTGTCCCACCGCTCCCCTACCCCCCCACAGCAAAACTACGCTCTCCACGGCCGCTCTGTGCAGCGCGCTAACCGCTGTCCCACCGCTCCCCCACCCCCCACAGCAAAACTACGCGCTCCACGGCCGCTCAGTGCAGCGCGCTAACCGCTGTCCCACCGCTCCCCCCACCCCCCACAGCAAAACTACGCGCTCCACGGCCGCTCAGTGCAGCGCGCTAACCGCTGTCCCACCGCTCCCCCACCCCCCACAGCAAAACTACGCGCTCAACGGCCGCTCTGTGCAGCGCGCCTGCGTCTACTCGGAGGTGCGCTACGAGTCGTCGGTGCTGCTGCGCGGGTGCCCGGCGCGTCCCCGCGCGGCCACCGTCTCCGTGCCCGCCGCGGTGTCGTGCGCGTGCCGCCGCTGCGACTCGCGCACCACCGACTGCACCGAGCGGAGCGTGGGGCCAGACTTCTGTCGACTGCGCAGAGGCGGCGGATGAGGCGGGTGGTGGTGGGGGGAGGGGTGGGGGGTGGATGAGGCGGTTGGTGGTGGGGGGAGGAGTGGGGGTGGGGGGTGGATGAGGCGGTTGGTGCGGGGGGGGGGGTGTGGGGGGTGGGGGGGTGGTGGATGAGGCGGTTGGTGGTGGGGGGGTGGGGGTGGATGAGGCGGTTGGTGGTGGGGGGGGGGTTGGGGGGGGGGTGGGGGAGGGTGGGGGTGGGGGGTTGGGGTTGGTGGCTAGGAGTGGGGGGGGGCTAGGGCCTAGGAGCGTTGGGCCAGACTTCTGTCGACTGCGCAGAGGCGGTGGATGAGGCGGTTGGTGGTGGGGGGGTGGGGGGGGTGGATGAGGCGGTTGGTGGGGTGGGGGGTGGGGGGTGGGGGTTGGATGAGGCGGTTGGTGGGTGGGGGGTGGGGTGGGGTTGGGGGGGGGCGGTGGATGAGGCGGTTGGTGGGTGGGAGGTGGGGGTGGGGTTGGGGGGGTGGTGGATGAGGCGGTTGGTGGGTGGGGGGTGGGGTGGGGGGGGGTGGTGGATGAGGCGGTTGGTGGTTGGGGGGAGGGGGGGGTTGGGGGGGGTGGTGGATGAGGCGGTTGGTGCGGAGAGGGTGGGTGGGGGGTGGATGAGGCGGTTGGTGGTGGGGGGGTGGGGGGTGGGGGGAGGGGGGGGTGGGTTGGGGGGGGTGGTGGATGAGGCGGTTGGTGCGGAGGGGGTGGGTGGGGGGTGGATGAGGCGGTTGGTGGTGGGGGGGTAGGGGGTGGGGGGAGGGGGGGGTGGGTTGGGGGGGGTGGTGGATGAGGCGGTTGGTGCGGGGGTTGGGGGGGGTGGTGGATGAGGCGGTTGGTGGGTGGGGGGTGGGGTTGGGGGGGTGGTGGATGAGGCAGTTGGTGCGGGGGGAGGGGGGGTGGATGAGGCGGTTGGTGCGGAGGGGGTGGGTGGGGGGTGGATGAGGCGGTTGGTGGTGGGGGGGTGGGGGGTGGGGGGTGGGGGGAGGGGGGGGGTGGGTTGGGGGGGGTGGTGGATGAGGCGGTTGGTGCGGGGGGAGGGGGGGTGGGGGGTTGGGGGGGGGGTGGATGAGGCGGTTGGTGGTGGGGAGTGGTGGGGGGGAGAGGGAGAGGGGGGGTGGTGGGGGAGAGGGTTGGGGGGGGAGAGGGGGGGGTTGGAGTGGAAAAGTGGGGGGGTTGGGGGGGTGGGGCTTGTTGGAAATATATTTGAGTGGGGGGGGGGGTTGGTGGCTTGGGGTAGGGGTGGGGTGGTTAGGAGTGGGGGGGGGTCTAGGAGTTTGGTTGGTGGCTAGGAGTGGGGGGGGGGGTGACTACGAGTGGGGGGGTTGATGGCTAGGAGTGGGGAGTGGGGGGGGGTGGCGGTGGGGGGGTGGCTCGGATTGGGGGGAGGGCTAGGAGTGGGGGGGGGCTAGGAGTGGGGGGGGCTAGAAGTGGGGGGGGGCTAGGAGGGGGGGGCTAGGAGTGGGTTGGTGGCTAGGGGGGGGGCTAGGAGGGGGGAGGGCTAGGAGGGGGGGGCTAGGAGGGGGGAGGGCTAGGAGGGGGGGGGCTAGGAGGGGGGGGGGGCTAGGAGGGGGGGGCTAGGAGGGGGGAGGGCTAGGAGGGGGGGGGGCTAGTAGTGGGGTTGGACAGGAGGATTACCTCTGGAATGTGTTGTCTTGAGTTTGTGTGTTGTTGTTGTTGTCTTGAGTTTGTGTGTTGTTGTTGTTGTCTTGAGTTTGTGTGTTGTTGTTGTCTTGAGTTTGTGTGTTGTTGTTGTTGTCTTGAGTTTGTGTGTTGTTGTTGTTGTCTTGAGTTTGTGTGTTGTTGTTGTCTTGAGTTTGTGTGTTGTTGTTGTCTTGAGTATTGTGTTGTGCCATGTTGGTCTAACATTTGTCGTTATTATTCTCCGGGTTTTGCTCGAAAGGCCTCATAATGTATGGCGCAATAAAAGTGACGCCTCACCAAAGGGGGACCCTATTACAGACTCCGCATGGAGTGGCTTCTTTGTGTGACTGGGAGCGTTGACGTTGATTGTGTGTGTTGTGTGTGGTGTGTGTGTGGTGTGTGTGGTGTGTGTGTGGTGTGTGTGGTGTGTGTGTGTGGTGTGTGTGTGTGTGTGGTGGTGTGTGTGGTGTGTGGTGGTGTGTGTGGTGTGTGTCTGTGTGGTGTGGTGTGGTGTGTGGTGTGTGTGGTGTGTGTGGTGTGTGTGGTGGGGTGTGTGTGTGGTGTGTGTGGTGTGTGTGTGTGGTGTGTGTGGTGGTGTGCTGTGTGTGTGATGTGTATGTGTGTGGTGTGTGTGAGTGGTGTGTGTGGTGTTGTGGTGTGGTCTGTGTGTGGTGTGTGTGTGTGTGGTGGTGTGTGGTGTGTGTGGTGGGTGGTGTGTTTGTGTGGTATGTGTGGTGGTGTGTGTGGGGTGTGTGTGGTGTGTGTGCGTGGGGAGTGTGTGTGTGGTGTGTTTGTGTGGTGTGTTTGTGTGGTGTGTGTGTGGTGGTGTGTGTGTGGTGTGTGTGTGGTGTGTGGTGTGTGTGTGTGTGTGTGTGTGTGGTGTGTGTGTGTGTGTGTGGTGTGTGTGGTGTGTGTGGTGTGTGTGTGTGGTGTGTGTGTGGTTGTGTGTGTGTGGTGGTGTGTGTAGTGTGTGTGTGGTGTGTGTGGTGTGTGTGGTGTGTGTGGTGTGTGTGGTGGTGTGTGTGGTGTGCGTGTGGTGGTGTGTGTGGTGTGTGTGTGTGTGGTATGTGTGTGGTGTGTGTGTGTGGTGTGTGTGTGCGGGCCCATTGCTGAAAAATTTCAAAGCTTACAGGCACATTTTTGTGTGTTTTACGACGCTGGCCACTGGCACACCTCCATTGTTTCGCAGCCGGAGCACCCATTGGTTTAGAGACGCCTTGCGACACTGAGCTTTCTGATTGGCTTAGCCTGCACGTGTACGGAAGTGGATGACGACCACTCACAGGAGCGCGGCCGAGTTACCGCCTTGCTCGCGATTGGTGGGATTTGCACGTGAGGACGAGGGGGGGGGGGGGGTCGGGAATGACTCGTCATACATTCAGCAGGCGATTAGTTGCCCGCTCACTATCGGCCAGAGGTCGCAACCGGGTATCCGATACCCGTACCCTACCCGATACCCGGCTACCCGTACCCGGCCGGGTACGGGTACCCGTTTGCGACCCTGGTGCGGCCGGGTACGGGTAGGCCGTGAGTCACTGGTGAGTCACCGTTTGTCACTCATTTCCCAACGTCTTGTCTCTTCTCACAATTCAAGTTCCTAGAATCAACCCACCCGCGCCTGCAACATGGCTTCATCCCAGAGGTCGCAATCGGGTACCCGATACCCGTACCCCTACCCGTACCCGGCCGGATACGGGTAGGGTACGGGTACGGCCGGGTACTGGTACGGGTACCCGTTTGCGACCCTGGTGCGGCCGGGTACGGGTACGGGTAAGGAATCAAAACCCGTTTGCGACCTCTGCTATCGGCCTATTTCGCAAACGCTCTACAATTCGAGCGGTCGATTGCAACAACGGGCAGCAGCTCCGATTTGAAGCAAAGAGGTACAAGGCTGAGAGGGTGGGGCCTGCCATTCCGTGGACTCGGATGGATCGGGGCTGTACATCTTCTCGGTTGAAATTATGTCTATGTTTATATATCTGAATGGCTTCATGAACAAACCTTTGATCGTCGCCCGAAGATTTGCAGAGTATCTTGGTCTCGGAAAAAAACAATATCACGCGAGCCCACAGCGTTATAAGGATGGCCAGCCACGTGACTTTACCGAAAGAACCAAAGGGTAAGTGGGGAGACTGTTTGACTTGTTGAAGCTGTTAACATTACATTAAATCCTTTATATTAAGTTCACTTGCTTGCTTGCTTGCGTGCTTGCGTGCTTGCTTACGACCGTGCAAATCTTTCGGTCGTTTTTTAACCCACTTCCCGTGATCCAATCGAGCTGACATTTTGCACACAGACTCGTTGTGCGTGACAATTTATTTTCGTGAAATTTTTTCCCCAAAATGTTTCACTTTTTAGGGAATTTTTTTTCATATTTAATTTAATATACCAATGTGATAAAAATGAAACTCTTACTCAAGAAAAACAGAAATGAATAATAAAATAACCCGATGCCACGCATATAAAGGAGAACGTGGACAGGGTTACTCGACACAAAGTGGCTGCTGGGATTAAAACAAACACGACAACAACAACAACACACACTCGCAAAGAGAGACACAGCGAGACAGAGAGAGAGAGAGATCTCAACGAGGTTAGATCAAGTCCAAATCTTAGTCCGGTCCGGTGGGGTCACGTTGGGGTCACGACCAGACGAATGTAGCCCATCCCCGTCCACACCGCCTCGAAAGGTTCCGTTTGGAGGCGCGCCACGCTGCTACAGCTTCGTCTGCCTGATGGGACTTGCGGAGTTCGAATCGAGGCCGTTCGTGTCGAGCGGCTGCTTCTTCTCCTCCGGCACTCCACTTGAATATCTTCGGGTTCCTTTTTTACAAAGACGCGAACGCACCACAAAACGCACCATTGGAATTCTAGATTTGAAGCTTTCGCGACTGCAGGGATTCACGTAGAAGGGAAGTAGTAGTCACGGCACGTGTCGTGACCACGTGTGTCGTGACCACGTGTGTCGTGACCACGTGTGCTGACCACGTGCCGTGACCACGTGTGTCGATGACCACGTGTCGACGACCACGTGCCGTGACCACGTGTGTCGTGACCACGTGTGTCGTGACCACGTGCCGTGACCACGTGCCGTGACCACGTGTCGTGACCACGTGCCGTGACCACGTGTGCCGTGACCACGTGTGTCGTGACCACGTGTGTCGTGACCACGTGTCGTGACCACGTGTGTCGTGACCACGTGTGTCGTGACCACGTGCCGTGACTACGTGCCGTGACCACGTGTGTCGTGACCACGTGTGTCGTGACCACGTGTGTCGTGACCACGTGTGTCGTGACCACGTGTGTCGTGACCACGTGCCGTGACCACGTGCCGTGACCACGTGTGTCGTGACCACGTGTGCCGTGACCACGTGTGTCGTGACCACGTGTGCTGACCACGTGCCGTGACCACGTGTGTCGATGACCACGTGTCGACGACCACGTGCCGTGACCACGTGTGTCGTGACCACGTGTGTCGTGACCACGTGCCGTGACCACGTGCCGTGACCACGTGTCGTGACCACGTGCCGTGACCACGTGTGCCGTGACCACGTGTGTCGTGACCACGTGTGTCGTGACCACGTGTCGTGACCACGTGTGTCGTGACCACGTGTGTCGTGACCACGTGCCGTGACTACGTGCCGTGACCACGTGTGTCGTGACCACGTGTGTCGTGACCACGTGTGTCGTGACCACGTGCCGTGACCACGTGCCGTGACCACGTGTGTCGTGACCACGTGTGTCGTGACCACGTGTGCCGTGACCACGTGTGTCGTGACCACGTGTGCCGTGACCACGTGTGCCGTGACCACGTGCCGTGACCACGTGTGTCGTGACCACGTGTGCCGTGACCACGTGTGTCGTGACCACGTGTGTCGTGACCACGTGTGTCGTGACCACGTGTGCCGTGACCACGTGTGCCGTGACCACGTGTGTCGTGACCACGTGTATCGTGACCACGTGCCGTGACCACGTGTGTCGTGACCACGTGTGTCGTGACCACGTGTGTCGTGACCACGTGTGCCGTGACCACGTGTGTCGACGACCACGTGTGTCGTGACCACGTGTGTCGTGACCACGTGTGCCGTGACCACGTGTCGAGCTCACCTGAGGCTCGTCCTCGCCGTGCCTCACCCCGCACCGCAGCAGGCGCCGCATCTTGTCCGACCAGAAGCAGCAGAGGTCACAGACGGGGCGCACGAGGCCGGGACTCAGACTGGCGCCTTTCGTGGGACCTGGCAGCACAACGGGGACGCTCGTCAGGACGGACGTGGTGGTGGGGGGGTGGTGGTGGGGGGAGTGGTGGGGGGTGGTGGTGGTGCGGGGGGTTGTAGTGCGATGGTGGTGGAAAGGGTGGGGGTGGGGGTGGTGGGGGTGGTGGTGGGGGGAGTGGTGGTGGTGTGGGGTGGTGGAAGGGGTGGGGGGTGGGGGGGTGGTGGTGGGAGGAGTGGTGGTGGTGGGGGGTGGTGGTGGGGGGGGGTGATGGGGGGTGGTGGTGGGGGGGGTGGTTGGGGGGGGATGGTGGGGGGGTGGTGGGGGGTGGTGGTGGTGGTGTTGGGTGGGTGGTTGGGGGGGTGGTGGTGTGGGGTGGTGGAAGGAGTGGGGGGTGGTGGTGGGAGGAGTGGTGGTGGTGGGAGGGGGTGGGGGGGGATGGTGGGGGGGTGGTGGGAGGGGATGGTGGTGGTGGGGGGGTGGTGGGGAGATGGTGGTGGGGTGGTGGGGGGTGGTGGTGGGGGGGGGTGATCCAGTCGGTGTTGCCAGCTACTGGGGTGCAGCGGGCGCGACTGTATATGTGTACACACACACACACACACCAGGGTGCTTCAACAAAACGTTAACCCTTCCGAGAGTTTGCCACTCCGAGGGTGCCACCCCGTGTGCCGCCGCCTCCTCCTGCTCCTCACCTGTGGCGAGGCTGACGACGAGGCCCACCAGCACGGCGGTGATGGCTCCCACCGTGCTGATGTAGAGGTAGGAGACGGCGTAGAGCGAGTCCGCCAGGTCGGGCCTGCGGACACAGAGACACGTGACCCCTCGCGACCCCTCGCGACCCCGTGCGACCCCGAGTGATCCTGCGTGACCCCTCGCGACCCCTCGCGACCCCTCGCGACCTCTCGCGACCCCTCGCAACCCTTCACGACCCCTCGTGACCCGTCACGACCCCTCGTGACCCCTCGCGACCCCTCGTGACCCCTCGCGACCCCTCGCGACCCCTCGCGACCCCTCGCGACCTCTCGCGACCCCTCGCGACCCCTCGTGACCCATCGCGACCCCTCGTGACCTGTCGCGACCCCTCCTGACCCCTCGCGACCCCTCGCGACCCCTCGCGACCCCTCGCGACCTCTCGCGACCCTTCACGACCCCTCGTGACCCCTCGCGAGGGGTCGCGACCCGTCGCGACCCGTCGCGACCCCGTGCGACCCCTCGCGACCCCTCGCGATCCCTCGCGACCCCTCGCGACCCCTCGTGACCTCTCGCGACCCTTCACGACCTCTCATGAACCCACTTTGCGTCGTGCCAGATGGTAGCGCCGAGGCAAGCTGGCACCCGTGTAGTGACGTAGAATTAGCTCGAGATTTGAAGCTTTCGTGACTGCAAGGATTCATATTCTTAGGTTTTTTCGGTAAAGTCACGTAGGTAAAACATTTAAATTGATCATATTATATTTTATTATTATATTATATTATTTTATTTTTTATTTTACTTTTATAAATTTAAATTTTTTACCTACGTGACTTTACCGAAAAATCTAAGAATATAGAATTAGCCGTGTAGCAGCATAGCGCTTGCTGCTGGCGGGGAAGGGGATCTGCAGCCACAGTAGCCCTGACGTCAGCAGGCCACGTGACACACCAGAGGGGCCTCTAGGGGGAAGCTCACGGAAGGGGCACATCGAGAACCCGCTGGTAGGTTCTAGAAAGGGGGCGTGGCCACCGCTGGCAGTATAAAAGGGGGCACATGGTGGGGACCTCGGGGCTGTCGTGTGGAGTGGGGTCCCCGTGGTTCTGCTGAAGTCTTCACCGTCTTCACTATCTCGGCGTCACCAGTGAGGCAGTCTACCAGCTGTCCTGGCTGGGAACCGTAGTCGGCTATAGACGGATTAATTGGAAGTGTGAAACTTTGAAACTTCATTTGGCAGTAAAAAATATGATGATTGGTTTTTTACCCTTCTATCTGGCAAAAAAGTGTCAGTTTTGTTGCCAGATAGAAGGGTAAAAAACCAATTATAAAGTGTGAACCTGTTGGTGCGTGTTAATAAATGGAGGACGGCTGATTGCGGTGTGGCCGAAAGGTCGTGAGAATTGTATTTTATTATTATTTAAAAAATGTTTTATTTTTATTATTGTATTACTTCCCTTCTACGTGACTTTACCGAAAGAACCAAGAAGATGAATCCCTGCAGTCACGAAAGCTTTGAATCGAAAAATTATTTTATTTTCTTTTATTTTTATTATTTTATTACTTCCCTTCTACGTGACTTTACCGAAAGAACCAAGAAGATTCATAAAGTACTCCAACTTCTCAGCGTCTCCGAAGCGGTCACTGCACCTGTACTCGGCTTCGGCCGTGACGGCGGCGAGCGTGGAAGTGCTCGCCCAGGTAGTCGAGGATCCGTCCCAGGGCGCCGTGGTGATGTTGGGACGCGAGCAGTTCTGCGTGGAGAGCGGCAGCGCTCTGCTCTGCTCGTCCGTGGGTGGGTACAGGAGGGCTCCGAGTCCGATCCAGAAGGACATCACCACGCCCGCCACGGTGCCTGCGATCGCGCCCTGGGGAACGGTGGCACGACGCATTGGGGGGCCGCGCGTGCAATGACGATGACGGTGATGATGACGATGACGACGATGATGATGATGATGACGACGATGGTGATGATGATGATGACGACGATGGTGATGATGACGATGACGACGATGATGATGATGATGATGACGATGGTGATGATGACGATGACGACGATGGTGATGATGATGATGACGATGGTGATGATGATGATGACGACGATGGTGATGATGATGATGACGACGATGATGATGATGACGACGATGATGATGACGATGGTGATGACAATGATGATGACGATGGTGATGATGATGATGATGACGATGGTGATGATGATGACGATGATGACGATGGTGATGATGATGATGACGATGATGATGATGATGACAATGATGATGATGACGATGATGACAATGACGACGATGATGATGACGGTGATGATGACGATGACGACGATGACGACGATGATGATGACGACGATGATGACAATGATGATGATGATGACGACGAAGATGACGACGATGATGATGATGATGAAGATGATGACAATGACGACGATGACGACGATGATGATGACGACGGTGATGACAATGACGACGATGACGACGATGATGATGACGATGATGATGAAGATGATGACGATGATGACAATGACGACGATGATGACGACGATGATGACGATGATGACAATGACGACGATGATGAAGATGATGACGATGATGACGACGATGATGACGACGATGATGACGATGATGATGACGATGATGATGATGACGATGATGACAATGACGATGATGAAGATGATGACGATGATGACAATGACGACGATGATGACGATGATGATGAAGATGATGACGATGATGACAATGACGACGATGATGATGACGACGATGATGACAATGACGACGATGATGATGATGATGACGACGAAAACGACAATGATGACGAAGACGATGGCAAGCAAAGTGAAATTGTTAAGATTTGGCCCACTGTGATCGCTCACCGCAGGATATTTCGAGCATGTCGTGAACCCTGCGCGTGTGTGTGCATCGTGTACACACTGCGTGTGTGTGTGTGTACACGCTGTGTGTAGTGTACACACTGTGTGTCTGTGTAGTGTACACTCTGTGTCTGTGTGTCGTGTATGCGCAGTTTGCCTGCGTTTGTTCAGCTAGCGTCATCTTAATTCTTCTGCCGCGTGGCGTGGCGGAGGGGTGCACAACACACGGACACTTTGTTGTTGTTGTTGTTACACGCTTTCTTTTAACTCACTCTGTCTGTTGTTGTTGTTGTTGTCGTTGTTGTATCCTCAAATCTTGTAACTCAATTTTAACCCACTTCCCAATGTGGTATCGACTGCAAACTTGGTATACTTATGTCATACTGATGACAACACTATATAAAGAATATATTACAATTTTTTTTAATATGTTAAGCTTCGGCTTGGGTCTAATTGTCCACGCTTAACATCCTGGAGTCGTGGAGTTCTGCCATTACGAGTACATTTAATTAAGGCGTGTTTTTAAAAAAAGTTCTTTTTTAAATATCACAGACGCTGTCTTCCCGACAGACCTGTTCTTCACCTGAGGACGGCTGCTTGCGTTGTGGCCGAAACGTCGTGAGAATTATTTTATTATGTTTTATTTTTATTATTTTATTATTTCCCTTATACGTGATGACTTTACCGAAAGAACCAAGAAGATGCTACTTATTGTTGTTTGAACTCACGCGCTGATCTGACGGGGGGTGCGTGGCGCTGACTCGGCGAGCCTCGTGCCACTCACCTTGACGTTGGCGCACGGGAAGAGGATGCCGAGGGTGAAAAGTCCCAGCACGGGACCGCCACCCATGCCATGGATACTGAGCGCAGCCTGCGCGCGGAGTCACCATCGTTGCCGTCATCGTCATCATCATCATCAGCACCGCCACCATCGTCATCATCAGCAAGGCCATCATTTGTCATCATCACCACCACCATCGTCTTCATCATCATCATCATCAGCACCGCCGCCACCATCGTCATCATCATCATCAGCACCGCCGCCATCGCCATCATCATCATCATCAGCACCGCCAACATCGTCATCATCATCATCATCATCACCGCCACCATCGTCTTCATCATCATCATCATCACCACCAACATCGTCATCATCATCATCAGCACTGCCACCACCATCGTCATCATCATCATCAGCACCGCCACCAACATCGTCATCATCATCATCATCAGCACCGCCGCCATCATCTTCATCATCATCACCGCCACCATCGTCATCATCATCATCACCGCCACCATCGTCATCATCATCATCAGCACCGCCGCCATCGTCTTCATCATCATCACCGCCACCAACATCGTCATCATCATCATCATCAGCACCGCCGCCACCATCGTCATCATCATCATCAGCACCGCCGCCATCGTCTTCATCATCATCATCAGTACCGCCGCCACCATCGTCATCATCATCATCATCACCGCCACCATCGTCTTCATCATCATCATCAGCACTGCCACCATCGTCATCATCATCATCAGCACCGCCGCCATCGTCTTCATCATCATCACCGCCACCACCATCGTCATCATCATCATCATCATCACCGCCACCATCGTCTTCATCATCATCATCAGTACCGCCGCCACCATCGTCATCATCATCATCATCATCACCGCCACCATCGTCTTCATCATCATCATCAGCACTGCCACCATCGTCATCATCATCATCAGCACCGCCGCCATCGTCTTCATCATCATCACCGCCACCACCATCGTCATCATCATCATCATCACCGCCACCATCGTCATCATCATCATCATCAGTACCGCCGCCACCATCGTCATCATCATCATCATCACCGCCACCATCGTCTTCATCATCATCAGCACTGCCACCATCGTCATCATCATCATCATCACCGCCACCATCGTCTTCATCATCATCATCATCATCAGTACCGCCGCCACCATCGTCATCATCATCATCATCACCGCCACCATCGTCTTCATCATCATCATCAGCACTGCCACCATCGTCATCATCAGCACCGCCACCACCATCATCATCATCACCAGCAAGGCCATCGTCATAATCATCATCACCACCACCATCATCAGCAAGGCCATCATTTGTCATCATCATCATCATCAGCAAGGTCATCATTTGTCATCATCATCATCACCACCGCCACCATCGTCATCATCAGCAAGGCCATCATTTGTCATAATCATCATCACCACCGCCAATAAAATGTTCACGACGTTTTCGACTGCAACACAAGCAATCATTATCAGGTGTGAAATCCACAGCAAGAAAATTAGAAAAGTGCTGCGGATTTCACACCTGATGATGATTGCTTGTGTTGCAGTCGAAACGTCGTGAGAATTTAATTGTTTAATATTTTTATTATTTTATTATTTCCCTTCTACGTGACTTTACCGAAAGAACCAAAAATATGAATCCCTGCGGTCACGAAAGCTTTAACTCAAAGTTTGGTCTACGTTTATTTCGGCAGCATTTTGTTCTGTAAACCAGTGTGACCGGACCGGGGTCGGGTCAAACACGTGGCAACCCCCCCCACCCCCCAACTGTGTAGGTCGTACACCTGTCACGTGCTCTTACCTGCAGCACCTGTCCCATGTGTAGTGCCATAAGAGGGGAGGGGTTGCTGGGGGCTCTGGGATCCTAGGCAGATAAGCCCCTTGGCACCAGGATCCCAGGCACCCCAGACGCTTAAGCCCCTTGGCGCCACCAACAGGGGGGGCTGTGTGTGCTCTGCGGGATATTTGGGGGTGCACACAGCCCCACCCCTCGTTGGGGACGAGGCATAAAAGGGCAGCTCCCTGGCCAATCGGGGCCAGTCGCAGCTCAAGACCCAAGACCCAAGACCAGCCAGCTTAGGACCCTGGACCCCCTCGTCCCGCTTGTCCTTGTAAGGGCCGGGACGCTGTGAGGGCCAGTGGTGGGACTCTGGGACTCCCGGCTCTACGTCCTTGTAAGGGCGAGTTCCGAGGAAGCCAGAGTCCAGACCCACACGTGGCAACCAACACACCCCCCCCCCCCCACCTGTGTAGGTCGTACACCTGTCACGTGCTCTTACCTGCAGCACCTGTCCCATGTATGACGCCGCCACAGCCATAGCCGTGCAAGCGCTTCCGTAGAGCACACCTGGGCAGGCACAACGAATAATCGTCGTCAGCATCGTCATCATCGTCGTCATCAGCATCATCACAACTTCTTGGTTCTTTCGGTAAAGTCACGTAGAAGGGAAATAATAAAAGAATAGAAATTAAACATAAAATACAATTCTCACCGGTGACAATTGTATCTTATTATGTTTATTTTATTGTATGTATTGTGTTTTATTTTTATTATTTTATTATTTCCCTTCTACGTTACTTTACCGAAAGAACCAAGAAGATGAATCCCTGCAGTCACGAAAGCTTTAAATCGAAATCATCACAACTGTTGTGATTGCAATCGCCATTGACGTCATCACTGCCATGCTCATTCTCATTGTCGATATATATCAACGCCACCATCTTCATCATCATCATCACAACTGTTGTGACTGCCATCGTCATTGACGTCATCACTGCCATGCTCATTCTCATTGTCGATATATATCAACGCCACCATCTTCATCATCATCATCGTCATCACAACTGTTGTGACTGCCATCGTCATTGACGTCATCACTGCCATGATCATCATCATCGTCATCATCATCACAACTGTTGTGACTGCCATCGTCATTGACGTCATCACTGCCATGATCATCATCGTCATCATCATCATCATCACAACTGTTGTGACTGCCATCGTCATTGACGTCATCACTGCCATGATCATCATCATCGTCATCATCATCACAACTGTTGTGACTGTCATCGTCATTGACGTCATCACTGCCATGATCATCATCGTCATCATCATCATCACAACTGTTGTGACTGCCATCGTCATTGACGTCATCACTGCCATGATCATCATCGTCATCATCATCATCACAACTGTTGTGACTGCCATCGTCATTGACGTCATCACTGCCATGATCATCATCATCGTCATCATCATCACAACTGTTGTGACTGCCATCGTCATTGACGTCATCTCTGCCATGATCATCATCGTCATCATCATCATCACAACTGTTGTGACTGCCATCGTCATTGACGTCATCACTGCCATGATCGTCATCATCATCATCACAACTGTTGTGACTGCCATCGTCATTGACGTCATCACTGCCATGATCATCATCGTCATCATCATCATCACAACTGTTGTGACTGCAATCGTCATTGACGTCATCACTGCCATGATCATCATCGGCATCATCATCATCGGGTGAATAAACACCATGGACCGTCATCCTCACGAACATCGACAAACATCGTCAGTCGTGGTGGCGGGTACCATTTATACGTGGCCAGCGTGCGCGTGCGTGTGAGTGAGTGAGTATGAGTGAGTGTGTGAGTGAGTGAGTGTATGAGTGAGTGAGTGTATGAGTGTGTGAGTGAGTGAGTGTGTGAGTGAGTGTGTGAGTGTGTGTGTGTGAGTGAGTGTGTGAGTGAGTGAGTGTGTGAGTGAGTGTGTGAGTGATGTGAGTGAGTGTGTGAGTGAGTGTGTGAGTGAGTGATGTGTGAGTGAGTGAGTGTGTGAGTGAGTGAGTGAGTGTGAGTGAGTGTGTGAGTGAGTGAGTGTGTGAGTGAGTGAGTGTGTGAGTGAGTGAGTGTGTGAGTGAGTGTGTGAGTAGTGTGTGATGTGAGTGAGTGTGTGTGAGTAGTGGTGTGTGAGGTGGAGTGAGTGAGTGAGTGTGTGAGTGAGTGTGTGAGTGAGTGTGTGAGTGAGTGTGTGAGTGAGTGTGTGTGTGAGTGAGTGTGTGTGTGAGTGACTGCGAAACGTGGACCCCCTAATGGAGCATCTTCGCAGGTTGGAAACATTTAGGCTGGCCTGCCTACGATCCATCCTGGGTTTAACCAGGCTGGATTGTGTGAGGAGCTCACAAATCCTTGAAAGATTTGGGCAAAGTCCCATCGGTGAGCTCCTCCGGCAGGCAAGGCTGCGTTGGCTGGGTCATGTAGCCCGCATGCCCAGCCACCGCATGCCGAAACAGCTTTTGTTCGGCCGGATCGAGGGGGCTAAACGGGCGCGGCACATGGTAGAGAAGAGATGGAGTGATGTGGTACAGGAGGACGTGGAGCTGAGTGGACTTGCCGATGACTGGTACCAGCGGTGTTAAGATCGGCCTCAGTGGAGGAGGCTCGTGAAGGACGCTACTGGGCAGTTGGAGGCAGTCGCCCTCCAACAACAACGGAGGGCGGAGGAGCGACGCTCACAACAACGAGCAGAGCGCCGGGTGGCTAAAACACAGCAAGTTGGCACAGTAGGGGTCACAGGTGGTGCATCAGCCAGTCATCTCGGTCATCTCGGTCAGTCGACCCGTGGCACCTGCTGGGTCTGCCCCGTGACCTCCTCCTGCCAGCGGGCGTTCGACACTTCACGTGGTAGCCTCAAGGTGCACATGGCCTGGCACAAGCGTCGTGGTGATGTCACCGCCGCCTAGTGGCGAATGGCGGTTGTTGTTGTCGTTGTTGTATTGGGCATAACTGGCAAAGACACGCGGTTGCTGCCGGTGGCGGCGTCCTTTGGCGGTGCCGGTGCCGACTGCGATATGAAGAGAGGGGGGCGGGCAGGGCGTGGGGGGCATTGAAGGCGAATGGCACGCAGCAGGAGGTCACGGCCGTCGACGCCACGGGAGGGAGGGGGGGGTCCACGCCAAGGTTGGCACAGTCGTTTTTTTTTACAATCGGGTTTAATTGTATTTTTAAATACTTTATATTAAGTTCGCTTGCTTGCTTAGGACCGTGCAAATCTTTCGGTCGTTTTTTAACCCACTTCCCGTGATCCAATCGAGCTGACATTTCCCACACAGACTCGTTGTGCGTGACAATTCATTTTCGTGAAAATTTGTTTCCAAAATTTTACACTGTTTAGGGAAAAAACTATTAAATATTTTATTACCAATTGCTTAATGCTGGCAGACAATCATCTGACCCATAGGTGGCAGCCATCTCAAGCCAGAGGACGAGAGGACTCTAGCCGCCACGCGTATAAAGGATTTAAAGTGAAAAACTTTGTTTTTACGGGTTAATTTTTTATATTAAACCCGATCATCTGAGATTGGGAGAAATCCGGTTTAATTGGTTCTAATTGCAGAACCGCACTTCGCCAACTTCTCAACGATGATGGGCTTCATCCATTCCAAGCGAAGGAACTCACTGGCGCCCACGATTGTGGAGGAGAAACTCGTGTTCATCAAGACCAACCTGCCCGCCGCATTCTACGACTACCCCGTGCACGACGGCCCCCCCGAGTACGATAGCAGCACCGACGAGGAAGCCTAAGCATATCAGAGTTTCCTATTCATTAAACCAGGTTTTAATTCCCCGAAATCGGGTTTAATTGTATTAAAGAAAGAACCCGATGCCTGCCGCTGGACAAATCGGGTTTTTTCCACCCATGGTCCACGCTGGGGCTCGTGCCAGAGGTCGCAATCGGGTACCCGATACCCGTACCCTACCCGCTACCCGGCTACCCGTACCCTGCCGGGTACGGGTACCCGTTTGCGACCCTGGTGCGGCCGGGTATGGGTAGGCCGTGAGTCACTGGTGAGTCACCGTTTGTCACTCATTTCCCAACGTCTTGTCTCTTCTCACAATTCAAGTTCCTAGAATCAACCCACCCGCGCCTGCAACATGGCTTCATCCCAGAGGTCGCAATCGGGTACCCGATACCCGTACCCTACCCGATACCTGGCCGGGTACGGGTAGCCGGGTATCGGGTACCCGATTGCGACCTCTGGGATGAAGCCATGTTGCAGGCGCGGGTGGGTTGATTCTACCCGTTTGCGACCCTGGTGCGGCCGGGTACGGGTAAGGAATCAAACCCATTTGCGACCTCTGGCTCGCGCTCACTCACTGAGGCCCTTGGTGAGGAGGGCTCCACGCTTGCCGGGAAAGGGCCCGAAGGTTGGGTTGACGATGTCCTCGTAGGTCACGGCCGCCAGCCCGTTGATGCTCGAGGCCACGGTGCTGCGGGGTAGAAGGAGGGGGGGCCGGGGGAGACAAAGACAAAGATTCATCTTCTTGGTTCTTTCGGTAAAGTCACGTAGAAGGGAAATAGTAAAATAGTAAAAAATAAACGTGATAAAATACAATTCTCACGACCTTTCGGCCACAACGCAAGCAGCCGTCCTTAGGTGAAGAACAGGTCTGTCAGAAAGACAGCGTCTGAATGAGCACCACCATGCTTGGCAGCGTATATTTAAGCTGGGTTAGAGGGGGAAGAGCGCCTTGACAAAGGAATTTGCATATCAAGAGGGATTTAGCATATTTATGGAAAATGCAGATATGCGATTAGTACTACTTGTGGAGTGCATAGGAGGTGGTGGGGGGGGGGGGGGGTCTCAAAGTCATATTATGCCCGTGCATTATGTAGGATTAGCAGCAACAAAGGGAGGAAGTAGCAGCAATAAAGGGAAGGAATTTTTAATAGTAAGGCGCTGCAGCAGCCAGAAGCAACTCGTTGTGCGGGAGGGTGGGAGGGTTGGCACCTCAGGGTCCCGCTGAAGGCGCATGACACGAAGACCCCGGGCAGACCCGGGTAGTCCCCAAGGATGTCCAGGACGTAGTAGGGCATGAGCTAGGGGAGCACCATCATCGTCATCATTGGCATTGTCGTCATCATTGTCGTCATCATCACCATCATCGTCATCATTGTCATTGTCGTCATCATTGTCGTCGTCATCATCATCATCGTCATCATTGTCATTGTCGTCATCATTGTCGTCATCATCATCATCATCGTCATCCTCGTCATCATCGTCGTCATCATCACCATCATCGTCATCATTGTCATTGTCGTCATCATTGTCGTCATCATCATCATCATCATCGTCATCATCGTCATCATTGTCGTCATCATCACCATCATCGTCATCATTGTCATCGTCGTCATCATTGTCGTCATCATCATCATCATCGTCATCATCGTCATCATTGTCGTCATCATCACCATCATCGTCATCATTGTCATTGTCGTCATCATTGTCGTCATCATCACCATCATCATCGTCATCATCCTCATCATTGTCGTCATCGCAATCGTCGTTGTCATCATTGTAGTCATCGCAATCGTCGTCGTCATCGTCATCGTCATCGTCGTTGTCGTCATCGTCGTCATCGCAATCGTCGTTGTCATCATTGTAGTCATCGTCGTCGTCGTCGTCGTCGTCATCATCATCGTCGTCATCGTCGTCATCATCGTCGTCGTCATCATTGTCGTGATCGCCATCGTCGTTGTCATCATTGTAGTCGTCCTCGTCATCGTCGTCATCGTCGTCGTCATCATCGTCGTCGTCACCGTCGTTATCATCATAGTATTTGTCGTCATCATCCTCGTCATCATCGTCGTCATCGTCATCATCAACATTGCCATCATCATCATAGTCATTTTATCGGCGGCAGAACCTGCGCCATCGTTTCTCCAAACATTCTCGTTCTAAGAACGGTGCAAAGAAAACTGTTATAACACGCAAGTTTGGGGGTCAAGGTTCAACAAGGAGGGGCTGGGGGTCAGATTCAGCAAGGAGGGGCTGGGGGTCAGGGTTCAGCAAGGAGGGGATGGGGGTCAGGGTTCAGCAAGGAGGGGCTGGGGGTCAGGGTTCAGCAAGGAGGGACTGGGGATCAGGATTCAGTAAGGAAGAACTGGGGGTCAGGGTTCATTAGGGTGGGACTGGGGGTCAGGGTTCAGTAAGGAGGGGCTGGGGGTCAAGGTTCATCAAGCAGGGACTGGGGGTCAGGGTTCATCAAGCAGGGACTGGGGGGGTCAGGGTTCAGCAAGGAGTGGCTGGGGGTCAGGGTTCAGTAAGGAGAGGCTGGGGGTCAGGGTTCAGCAAGGAGGGACTGCGGGTCAGGGTTCAGCAAGGAGGGGTTGGGGGTCAGGGTTCAACAAGGAGAGGCTGGGGGTCAGGGTTCAGTATGGAGGGACTGGAGGTCAGGGTTCATTAGGGAGGGACTGGGGGTCAGGGTTCAGTAAGGAGGGACTGGGGGTCAGGGTTCATTAGGGAGGGACTGGTGGTCAGGGTTCAGTCAGGAAGGGCTGGGGGTCAGAGTTCAACAAGGAGGAACTGGGGTCAGGGTTCAGTAAGGAGGGACTGGGGGGTCAGGGTTCAGTAAGGAGGGACTGGGGGTCAGGGTTCAACAAGGAGCGACTGGGGGTCAGGGTTCAACAAGGAAGGTGTCTGGACGCTTGTCACCTGGTCCGGGGCGTTGACGAACCCGGCGCTCCAGGGGTCGCAGGTGGCGTAGCGCGAGTACATGAGCAGCCCGCAGAGCGCGGCGCACAGAGCCACGATCCACAGGCCGATGAGGTTCAGGTAGAGCGCTCTGCACGGGCACAAACCCACCGCCACCGTCATCATCACCAACACCGCCACCACCACCATCACCGCCACCGTCACCACCATCACCAACACCAACACCACCCCCACCACCACCACCACCAACACCATCACCACCACCACCATCACCAACACCAACACCACCACCACCACCTCCACTACCACCCCCACCATCACCACCACCACCAACACCAACACCACCACCATCACCACCACCATCACCGTCACCACCAACACCAACACCACCACCACCACCTCCACTACCACCCCCACCATCACCACCACCACCATCACCAACACCACCACCATCACCACCACCATCACCGTCACCACCACCACCAACACCACCACCAACACCACCACCACCATCACCAACACCACCCCCACCAACACCACCACCATCACCATCACACCAACACCAACACCACCCCCACCAACACCACCACCATCACCACCACCACCAACACCAACACCACCCCCACCAACACCACCACCATCACCACCACCATCACGCCGCCCACCGCCACCACCAACACCACCACCATCACCACCATCACCACCATCACCATCACCACCATCACCACCATCACCACCATCACGCCGCCACCAACACCACCAACACCACCACCACCACGTGCAGTTAGCGGGCACCCGATGGAGGCTGGCATGGCGCGCGAGGAGGGAGGTGGGGGGTGGTGGGGGGGGCGGTGGGGGGGCGGTGGGGGGTGGTGGGGGGGCGGAGGGGGGGGGGCGGTGGGGGGGGCGGTGGGGGATGGTGGAGTGGTGTTGGGGGGGTGGGTGGTGGTTGTGGGGTGGTGGTGGTGGTGGGGGTCGTGGGGTGGTGTTGGCGGTGGTGGGGGGGGGGGGGCGGTGTGGGATGATGGGGTGGTTTTGGGGGGGTCGGTGGTGATTGTGGGGGGGGTGGTGGTGGTGGGGGTAGTGGTGGTGGGGGTGGGTGGTGGTTGTGGGGTGTTGGTGGTGGTGTTGGTGGTGGGGGTGGTAGTGATGATGGTGTTGGTGGTGGTGTGGTGGTGGTGTGAGATGATGGGATGATGTTGGTGTTGTTGGTGGTGGTGTTGGTGGTGGGGGTGGTATTGATGATGGTGTTGGTGGTGGTGGTGTGGTGGTGGTGTGGTGGTGTTGGTGGTGGTGGTGTGGTGGTGGTGTGGGATGATGGGATGATGGGGTGTTGGTGGTGGTGTTGTTGGTGGTGGTGGGGGCGTCACCCCTTGGCGTGCTTCTCGGTGCGGCAGGAGATGCAGCGCTGCACGGTGGACTGGTTCACTCCGTAGATGCCGAGCCACGTGCAGGTGCCACCCACCAGAAACGTCCAGAACGTGTGGCGGCGCAGCGGGTCCGGGCTGAAGCTGCAGATGTACACACACACACAGACACACACACACACACAGACACACACAGACACACAGAGACACACACACAGACACACACACACACACACCGACACACACACACACAGACACACACACACACACAGACACACACAGACACACACATACACAGACACACACACACAGACACACACACACAGACACACACACACAGACACACACAGACACACACACACACAGACACACACACACAGACACACACACACAGACACACACACACAGACACACACACAGACACACACAGACACACACACAGAGACACACACACACAGACACAGACACACACACAAAGACACACACACACACAGACACACACACACAGACACAGACACACACACACAGACACACACACAGACACACACACACAGACACACACACATACACACAGAGACACACACACACACACATAGACACACACACAGACAAACACACACATACACACACACACACACAGACACACACACAGACACACACAGACACACACACACAGACACACAGACACACACACACACAGACACACATACACACACAGACACACACAGACACACACACACAGACACACACACATACACACAGAGACACACACACACACACATAGACACACACACAGACAAACACACACATACACACAGACACACACACACAGACACACACATACACATACACACATAGACACACACACAGACACACACACACACAGACACACACACAGACACACACATACACATACACACAGAGACACACACACACACAGACACACACACACACACACAAACACACAGACACAAACACACAAAGATAAAGACCCCCGTATAGCCTTTAAACACTGTAGGCGCATACCCTTAGGTGTTTTTCGGTAAAGTCACGTGGGTGAAAAATAATAGAAGAAAATAATAAAAAATGAAAATAAATCAATTAAATCACGACGTTTCGGAGGCAACACAAGTCTCCGTCTTCAGGTGGGACCGTCACAAATCTAGAACTGTGGTGGTGATGATGGAGATGGTGGTGGTGATGGAGATGATGATGGTGGTGGTGATGATAGAGATGATGGTGGTGGTGATGGAGATGATCATGGTGGTGGTGGTGATGATGGTAGTGGTGGTGGTGGTGATGATGGAGATGGTGGTGGTGGTGGTGATGGAGATGGTGGTGGTTATGATGGAGATGATCATGATGGTGGTGATGATGGAGATGGTGGTGGTGGTGATGATGATGATGGTGGTGATGATGGTGGTGGTGATGATGGAGATGGTGGTGGTGGTGGTGATGATGGAGATGGTGGTGGTGGTGGTGATGATGGAGATGATCATGATGGTGGTGATGATGATGGAGATGATGATGGAGATGATCATGATGGTGGTGATGATGGTAGTGGTGGTGGTGGTGATGATGGTAGTGGATTCCACTCACTCCCAGATGTGCATGCGACCTCCTTCCTCCGCCACCCGCCACACTCCGTCGAGACCACCGCTCACGAGGGAGCCCTGAATGATGACCATCAGGAACCCCCCCACCATCACGACCATCTGGAAGACGTCTGACCACACCACGGCCTTGAGACCACCCTAGGGAATCGCACGGACACGCACACGACATAGACACAGAGTCTTCATAATCAACGTTTTTTTGAATTTAGATCGCGTTATTTATAAATGTGTCGTAACCCTCCACCACCCGACACGGCCAATCAGTAAAAAAGGTGTCACGTTGACAAAAGACAAATATCTTATTGGTTCTTTCGGTAAAGTCACGTAGAAACTTTACCGAAAGAACAAAGAAGATGAATCCCTGCAGTCACGAAAGCTTTAAATCTAAAAGACAAATAGTTCACTGCTTTAGCCCACCGGTGTGTTGAAACGTGAAACCACAACATTTACGATTTTTTGAGTAGTACGACGTTTCGCTGGTAATTGCATCCAGCATCATCGGGCAATTCGCCAGAATTTTTACAACAACATTCTGGCGAATTTCCCGATGATGCTGGATGCAATTACCAGCGAAACGTCGTACAACTCAAATTGTAAATGTTGTGGTTTCACGCTTCAACACACCGGTGGGCTAAAGCAGTGAACTATTTTGTCTTTTGTCAACGTGGCACTTTTTTACTGATTGGCCGTGTCGGGTGGTGGAGGGTTACGACAAATTTATAAATAACGCGATTTAACACCCAAAAAAACGTTGATTATGAATAATATTGGTCGCGAAAGCCTGCGTGTTACACTGTCACAGATTCTTGATTGTAAACTTTCGTGACTGCAGGAATTAATATTCTTGTTTTTTTTTTCTCTACGCCTGATGAAGACATCTTGTGTTGCGATCGAAACGTGGTGGCTTTTTAGCTTTCATTTTAAATTTTAATATATTTTTAATTTAATAAAATTTTTCTTTTCTTATCTACGCGACTTTACCGACAGAACCAAGAATTCATAGACACACATCTCCCGTGTAGCCTTGGATGGCAAGTGACGTTTTGGCGAGTTGCATCTACGAAGGCCGGCCCATCAGGTACACGAGGTTGATTGGGAGGTCAACACCCACGCCCCGGTGCCGCCTTTGTCTCCCTGGCGGCGATGATTTTACACCAGAGGTCGCAAACGGGGTTTGATTCCTTACCCGTACCCGGCCGCGCCAGGGTCGCAAATGGGCACCCGTTCCCTACCCGTACCCTACCCGAAATGAGTGACAAACGGTGACTCACCAGTGACTCACGGCCTACCCGTACCCGTACCCGGCCGCACCAGGGTCGCAAATGGTTACCCGTTCCCTACCCGTACCCGTACCCTACCCGAAATGAGTGACAAACGGTGACTCACCAGTGACTCACGGCCTACCCGTACCCGTACCCGGCTGCACCAGGGTCGCAAATGGTTACCCGTTCCCTACCCGTACCCGTACCCTACCCGAAATGAGTGACAAATGGTGACTCACCAGTGACCTACGGCCTACCCGTACCCGTACCCGGCCGCACCAGGGTCGCAAACGGGTACCGGGTATCGGGTAGGGTACGGGTATCGGGTACCCGGTTGCGACCTCTGTTTTACACACCGCACCTTCATTTGCACATAAGTCGACCCGGCCGGGTTCGTAGCGCGGCGTAGCGCTAACCGCTCCACCACCGCTCCCCAGACGCACGCACGCACACTCCGATTGATGCTTCTGCTGTTGTGGAGTGACTCATGCAGCCAGCTATGGCTGCAGGGTTTTGGTAGTACATGTTGTTTATGCCATTTATTGTGAAAATTCCGTCACAGTTCCTATGATCACTGTGTCATTGCTTTCATGGCTTTATTTTGGTGATTTTCGAAAAGTGTATTGGTTTGGCCATGTTTGTGTTGTTGTAGTACGGAGTTAGAATGATGGCTTTAATCTAAGTTGTCTTGTGGTTGTTGTTGTTGTTTGACTTGCATCCCACTGGGATTTTTGCACACAGCGTTGGTGTACGGTGTTTTTTCTGCAATATTTTGCTGTCTTTTCTTGGATTTTCTGTTTGCACATATTCACTTTAAGATGTTTTTTGTTCATGTTTTTGTTTTTTGTTTGTTGCGGTTGCACCCGATTCAAGAGCCGAATGGCTCACAGGGCTCTGTACCTTGAACTTGAACACAAAAGGCAAAGGGTCCCCGTGTAGCCTCAATAGACTGTTGGGGGGCAAGTGCTGTATGGCAACGCGTAAACAACAACAACAACAACAATAACTTGCTGCTCACACGCGCGTTCAAGGACATTTCTTCTCGTTCACTGGGTGCGTAATTTTTACAACAACAACAACAACAATAAAAAAAAATGATAATGTTATTTACATTCTTTTACGGAGGCAATTAGTGGGTCCGGTACATCGCGCTGCGACGCACACGCGTGCACACTAAATACAAAGATCCCCCGTATAGCCTTGAACAGACTGTTGGGGCAAGTGCTGTTAGCGAGTCGCACCTATGAATGGCAGAACGGCACACGAGGAAGTGGGGGGGGGGGGGGGGGGTGACCAGCACCACGCCCGACCGCCTTTGTCTTCCCAGTGGGCGATGTTTTTTCAAACAGCACCAGATACTCATTTGAGGCCGAGTCCACCTAGGTGTGAGGCCAAGGTACCGGTTCAGATAATCGTCATTGGTGTCGGCCGTGAGCGCGAATCGAACTCGGGTCGAGAATGGATGACAAGGAGAGAGATGGGACAGCTTTCCACATTTTGACGTGCCAGAGGGAATTGATTTTCTTTTTAAAAACCGAGATCTTTGTGCAGCAGAAGATTGCAGACCAACGCGTGCGAGGACTCACCAGGGTGCAATAGAAGGTGCAGACAACGCCCGTGGCTGCCACGGACCCCCACAATGTGAAACCCGTCACTGCAGAGGGCAAAAACAAAGTTCACCACCATTCTTGATTTGACCACTGCTACAACGCTGGCGGGCTTTCGTGATATTGTTTTCACCGATACCAAAGTGCTCTGCAAGCCGTCTGGATACCACCCAAAGATTTGTCCACGAAGCCATCCAGATATCTAAACATAGACATAACTTCTTCTTGGTTCTTTCGGTAAAGTCACGTAGAAGGGAAGTAGTAAACTAATAAAAAACAAAACATAATAAAATAAAATATTATGTTTTGTTTATTATTTTTTTTACTTCCCTTCTACGTGACTTTACCGAAAGAACCAAGAAGATGAATCCCTGCAGTCACGAAAGCTTTAAATCGAAAAATAGACATAACTTCAACCCAGAAGATGGATGATTCAAATTGATCAATCATTGGAAGGATGTTATTAACCAGGTGAAATATTAATTGCTTGTATATCTTACTTCAATACTCGCATTTACAGTTTCTACAGCACGCTACCCTCCCCCCCTGAAGTTTGCGAAACTCATCCGACGGAACGATTACAAACGTGGCACCACCGGGAGGGTGTGGGGGGCGTGGGGGGGTGGGGGGGTGTGGGGGGTGACGAAGATGCTCACCTTGGTTGAGGGCGAGTGATGGAGCGTAGATGACAATTCCCGTGTAGAGGATCTGTGAGGGTTTGGGAGAAGCGTTAGTCGTGATCAGCATCATCATCAGCAGCACTAGCAGGTGTTCCATCATCATCATCAGCACCATCATCATCATTAATAATCATCAATCATGATCAATCATCATCAATCATGATCAATAATGATCAATCATGATCAATCATGATCATCAGCAGTACCAGCAAGTGTTCCATCATCATCAATCATCATCAATCATCATCATCATCAGCAGCACCAGCAGCAGCACCAGCAGGTGTTCCATCATCATCATCAGCACCATCATCATCAATCATCATCAATCATCATCAGCAGCACCAGCAGCAGCACCAGCAGGTGTTCCATCGTCATCAGCATCATCAGCAGTAGCACCAGCAGGTGTTCCACCATCATCATCATCAGCACCATCATCATCAATCATCATTAATCATCATCAATCATGATCATCAGCATCATCAGCAGTACCAGCAAGTGTTCCATCATCATCAATCATCATCAATCATCAATGATCATCATCATCATCAATGATCATCAATGATCATCAATCATCATCATCAATCATCATCATCAGCAGCACCAGCAGCAGCACCAGCAGGTGTTCCATCATCATTAGCATCATCAGCAGCAGCAACACCACCACCAGTTGAATCATGCTAAGCAGCAACATCACCAATGGTAATGCCACCATCATCAGCAGAATAATCGTGAGTAGCAGTATCAGCATCATCATCATCAAGAGCAACTCTGCCATTGGTGTCAGATTGGAATCAACGAGATGTTGGTGAGGTTACATTCAAATCCGGGTTTCAGCCACCCCACCATCAATCCGGGGTTGCCAAGCAGAGTGATTCTCACGTGCACTTTGTTTAGGCGGGGGTGAGAAATCAAGAGCGCAGAATGAGACTCCTTTTGATGGCGTGGGGGAGTGAACGTGTGGGCGAGTGAATGAGTGGGTGAGTGAATGAGTGGGTGAGTGCACGAATCAGTGGGTGAGATGGTGGGTGAGTGAAGGAGTGGGTGAGTGAACGAGTGGGCGAGTGAGATGGTGGGTGGGTGAATGAGTTAGTGAGTGCACGAATTAGTGGGTGAAATGGTGGGTGAGTGAATGAGTGGGTGAGTGAATGAGTGGGTGAGTAAATGAGTGGGTGAGTGAATGAGTGGGTGAGTGAATGCGTGGGTGAGTGAATGAGTGGGTGAGTAAATGAGTGGGTGAGTGAACGAGTGGGCGAGTGAGATGGTGGGTGATTGAATGAGTGGGTGAGTGCACGAATCAGTGGGTGAGATGGTGAGGTGAGTGAATGAGTGGGTGAGTGAATGAGTGGGTGAGTGAACGAGTGGGCGAGTGAGATGGTGGGTGATTGAATGAGTGGGTGAGTGCACGAATCAGTGGGTGAGATGGTGAGGTGAGTGAATGAGTGGGTGAGTGAATGAGTGGGTGGATCAGATGGTGGGTGAGTTAATGAGTGAGTGGGTGAGTGCATGAATCAGTAGGTGAGATGGTGGGTGAGTGAATGAGTGGGTGAGTGAGACGGTGGGTGAGTGAATGAGTGGGTGAGTGAACGAGTGAGTGAGTGAGGTGGTGGGTGAGTGAATGAGTGGGTGAGTTCACAAATTAGTGGGTGAGATGGTGGGTGAGTGAATGAGTGGGTGAGTGAATGAGTGGGTGGATGAGATGGTGGGTGAGTGAATGAGTGGGTCAGTCAGTTTGTGAGTGGACGCATGAGTGGGTAGGTGGGTGCGATGGTAGGTGAGTTAACGAGTTAGTGAGTGCACGAATCAGTGGGTAAGATGGTGGGTGAGTGAAGGAGTGGGTGAGTGAACGAGTGGGCGAGTGAGATAGTGGGTGAATGAATGAGTTAGTGAGTTCACTAATCAGTGGGTGAGATGGTGGGTGAGTGAAGGAGTGGGTGAGTGAACGAGTGGGCGAGTGAGATAGTGGGTGAATGAATGAGTTAGTGAGTTCACTAATCAGTGGGTGAGATGGTGGGTGAGTGAAGGAGTGGGTGAGTGAACGAGTGGGCGAGTGAGATGGTGAGGTGAGTGAATGAGTGGGTGAGTGAATGAGTGGGTGGATCAGATGGTGGGTGAGTTAATGAGTGAGTGGGTGAGTGCACGAATCAGTAGGTGAGATGGTGGGTGAGTGAATGAGTGGGTGAGTGAGACGGTGGGTGAGTGAATGAGTGGGTGAGTGAACGAGTGAGTGAGTGAGGTGGTGGGTGAGTGAATGAGTGGGTGAGTTCACAAATTAGTGGGTGAGATGGTGGGTGAGTGAATGAGTGGGTCAGTCAGTTTGTGAGTGGACGCATGAGTGGGTGGGTGGATGGGTGAGATGGTGGGTGAGTGAATGAGTGGGTGAGTGAATGAGTGGGTGGCTGAGGTGGTGGGTGAGTGAGTGAATGAGTGGATCAGTCAGTTTGTGAGTGGACGCATGAGTGGGTAGGTGGGTGAGATGGTAGGTGAGTGAATGAGTGGGTGAGTGAATGAGTGGGTGGCTGAGGTGGTGGGTGAGTGAGTGAATGAGTGGATCAGTCAGTTTGTGAGTGGACGCATGAGTGGGTAGGTGGGTGCGATGGTAGGTGAGTTAACGAGTTAGTGAGTGCACGAATCAGTGGGTGAGATGGTGGGTGAGTGAATGAGTGGGTGAGTGAACGAGTGGGCGAGTGAGATAGTGGGTGAATGAATGAGTTAGTGAGTTCACTAATCAGTGGGTGAGATGGTGGGTGAGTGAAGGAGTGGGTGAGTGAACGAGTGGGCGAGTGAGATGGTGGGTGAGTTAACGAGTTAGTGAGTGCACGAATCAGTGGGTGAGATGGTGGGTGAGTGAATGAGTGGGTGAGTGAACGTGTGGGCGAGTGAGATGGTGGGTGGGTGAATGAGTTAGTGAGTGCACGAATTAGTGGGTGAGATGGTGGGTGAGTGAATGAGTGGGTGAGTTCACTAATCAGTGGGTGAGATGGTGGGTGAGTGAATGAGTGGGTGGATGAGATGGTGGGTGACCCACGTGGTTCACCGTGACCCACGTGGTTCGCCGTGACCCACGTGGTTCGTGTGGTGACGTGTCTCACCGTCTGGACGATGTAGACGCCCGTGCCAATGAGCCGGACCACGCGGTTGAAGCGAAGCTCCAGGTACTGCCGGAGACGAAGGAGAGAAGCGAGGGTGACGCGCCGTGACGTCACAAAGGAACTCGCGCGTCGAAAAACGAGTGCACGTGGTCTCGCTAGGAAGGTGTGTGTGCGTGTGTGCGTGTGTGTGCGTGTGTGTGTGCGTGTGTGTGTGCGTGTGCGTGTGTGTGTGCGTGTGTGTGTGCGTGTGCGTGTGTGATTGTGTGTGTGTGAGTGGTTGTGTGTGTGCGTGTGTGTGTGTGTGTGATTGTGTGTGTGATTGTGTGTGTGTGTGATTGTGTGTGTGTGTGATTGTGTGTGTGTGTGTGATTGTGTGTGTGTGTGATTGTGTGTGATTGTGTGTGTGTGTGATTGTGTGTGATTGTGTGTGATTGTGTGTGTGTGTGTGTGTGTGTGTGTGATTGTGTGTGATTGTGTGTGTGGTTGTGTGTGTGTGAGTGGTTGTGTGTGATTGTGTGTGATTGTGTGTGTGTGTGTGATTGTGTGTGATTGTGTGTGATTGTGTGTGTGGTTGTGTGTGTGATTGTGTGTGATTGTGTGTGTGTGATTGTGTGTGTGATTGTGCGTGTGTGTGTGTGATTGTGTGTGTGGTTGTGTGTGATTGTGTGTGATTGTGTGATTGTGTGTGGTTGTCTGTGTGAGTGATTGTGTGTGTGAGTGATTGTGTGAGTGTGAGTGATTGTGTGTGTGAGTGATTGTGTGTGTGGTTGTGTGTGTGATTGTGTGTGTGTGTGATTGTGTGTGGTTGTGTGTGTGATTGTGTGTGTGATTGTGTGTGTGTGATTGTGTGTGTGAGTGATTGTGTGTGTGTGAGTGATTGTGTGTGTGTGTGTGATTGTGTGTGTGGTTGTGTGTGTGATTGTGTGTGTGTGTGTGATTGTGTGTGTGTGTGTGTGCGTGTGATTGTGTGTGGTTGTGTGTGATTGTGTGTGCGTGTGTGTGTTATTGTCTGTGTGATTGTGTGTGTGTGATTGTGTGTGTGTGATTGTGTGATTGTGTGTGATTGTCTGTGTGAGTGATTGTGTGTGTGATTGTGTGTGAGTGATTGCGTGTGTGTGATTGTGTGTGTGTGCGTGGTTGTGTGTGTGATTGTGTGTGAGTGATTGTGTGTGTGTGATTGTGTGTGTGTGCGTGGTTGTGTGTGTGATTGTGTGTGTGATTGTGTGTGTGAGTGATTCTGTGTGTGTGTTATTGTGTGTGTGTGTGTGTGAGTGATTGTGTGTGTGAGTGATTGTGTGTGTGGTTGTGTGTGTGATTGCGTGTGTGATTGTGTGTGTGATTGTGTGTGTGATTGTGTGTGTGAGTGATTGTGTGTGTGATTGTGTGTGGTTGTCTGTGTGTGTGTTTGTGTGTGTGGTGTGTGTGTGTGGTGTGTGTGTGATTGTCTGTATAAGTGATTGTGTGTGTGTGGTTGTGTGTGTGGTTGTATGTGTGGTTGTGTGTGTGGTGTGTGTGTGTGGTGTGATTGTGTGGTTGTGTGTGTGATTGTGCGTCCGAGTTATTGTTTTTGTGTGATTGTGTGTGTATGGTTGTGCACGTGTGTGATTGTGTGTGTTTGTGATTGTGTGTGATTTGTGTGTGTGATTGTGTGCGTTATTGTGTATGTGAGAGTGTGTGTGTGTGGTTGTGCATGTGTGTGATTGTGTGTGATTATGTGTGTGTGCGTGTGTGTTGTGGGGAGCGGTGGTGTAGCGGTTAGCGCGCTGCGCTATGAACCTGGCGACACGGGTTCGATTCCCGCTCACGGCCAACACCAGTGACGATTATCTAAACCGGTCCTGGGCCTCCCCTAGGTCGACTCAGCCTCAAATGAGCACCTGGTGCGGTGTGTAAACATCGCCACTGGGGAGACAAAGGCGGCCGGGCGTGGTGTTGGCCACCCACCCCCTCGTGTGCCGTTCCGGCCTTCATAGGTGCTCGCTAACAGCACTTGCCCCTACAGTCTGTTAAGGCTGTATGGGGGATCTTTGTGTTTGTGTAAATAGACGACGCTTCGGTCGATGGACCCTCTTGCAGGGCACACGGATAGAGAAAGCCGCTGGGGGAGGCGGAGTGGATGGCGAGATCTTCTTGGTTCTTTCGGTAAAGTCACGTAGAAGTGAAATAATAAAAATATTAAAAAATTCAACTTTCAACATTTTACGACTTTACCGAAAGAACCAAAGAGTATGAGAATTATATATATATATATTGTTAAAACGTTCTCTTTTCTTAAGACCTCAGTTTAAAAACAACGAGAATTCCACCCATGACCAGCTACAACATCCTTGCTGCTGCTCCACCATCTCCACCTCCTGCTGCTACTCCTCCACCATCTCTAACTCCTGCTGCTGCTACTCCACCATCTCCACCTCCTGCTGCTACTCCACCATCTCTACCTCCTGCTGCTGCTACTCCACCATCTCTACCTCCTGCTGCTGCTACTCCACCATCTCCACCTCCTGCTGCCACTCCACCATCTCCACCTCCTGCTGCCACTCCACCATCTCCACCTCCTGCTGCCACTCCACCATCTCCACCTCCTGCTTCTGCCACTCCACCATCTCTACCTCCTGCTGCCACTCCACCATCTCTACCTCCTGCTGCCACTCCACCATCTCCACCTCCTGCTGCCACTCCACCATCTCTACCTCCTGCTGACACTCCACCATCTCTACCTCCTGCTGCCACTCCACCATCTCTACCTCCTGCTGCCACTCCACCATCTCTACCTCCTGCTGCCACTCCACCATCTCCACCTCCTGCTGCCACTCCACCATCTCTACCTCCTGCTGCCACTCCACCATCTCTACCTCCTGCTGCCACTCCACCATCTCCACCTCCTGCTGATACTCCACCATCTCCACCTCCTGCTGCTGCTACTCCACCATCTCCACCTCCTGCTGCTACTACTCCACCATCTCTACCTCCTGCTGCTGCCACTCCACCATCTCCACCTCCTGCTGCTACTACTCCACCATCTCCACCTCCTGCTGCTGCTACTCCACCATCTCCACCTCCAGCTGCTACTACTCCACCATCTATACCTCCTGCTGCTACTCCACCATCTCTACCTCCTGCTGCTGCTACTCCACCATCTCCACCTCCTGCTGCTACTCCACCATCTCTACCTCCTACTACTCCACCATCTCCACCTCATGCTACTCCACCATCTCTACCTCCTGCTGCTTCCACTCCACCATCTCTACCTCCTGCTACTCCACCATCTCCACCTCCTGCTGCTACTCCACCATCTCTACCTCCTGCTGCTACTCCACCATCTCTACCTCCTGCTGCTGCTACTCCACCATCTCTACCTCCTGCTGCTGCTACTCCGCCATATCTACCTCCTGCTGCTTCCACTCCACCATCTCTACCTCCTGCTACTCCACCATCTCTACCTCCTGCTGCTACTCCACCATCTCTACCTCCTGCTGCTGCTCCACCATCTCTACCTCCTGCTGCTGCTCCACCATCTCTACCTCCTGCTGCTACTCCACCATCTCTACCTCCTGCTGCTACTCCACCATCTCTACCTCCTACTGCCACTCCACCATCTCCACCTCCTGCTGCCACTCCACCATCTCCACCTCCTGCTGCTACTACTCCACCATCTCCACCTCCTGCTGCTGCCACTCCACCATCTCTACCTCCTGCTGCTTCTACTCCACCATCTCTACCTCCTGCTGCTGCCACTCCACCATCTCTACCTGCTGCTGCTGCTACTCCACCATCTCCACCTCCTGCTGCCACTCCACCATCTCTACCTCCTGCTACCACTCCACCATCTCTACCTCCTGCTGCTGCTACTCCACCATCTCTACCTCCTGCTGCTACTCCACCATCTCTACCTCCTACTGCCACTCCACCATCTCCACCTCCTGCTGCTACTCCACCATCTCTACCTCCTGCTGCTGCTACTCCACCATCTCCACCTCCTGCTGCTTCCACTCCACCATCTCCACCTCCTACTGCCACTCCACCATCTCCACCTCCTGCTGCTGCTACTCCACCATCTCCACCTCCTGCTGCTGCTACTCCACCATCTCCACCTCCTGCTGCTGCCACTCCACCATCTCCACCTCCTGCTGCTTCTACTCCACCATCTCTACCTCCTGCTGCTACTCTACCATTTCCACCTCCTGCTGCTACTCCACCATCTCTACCTGCTGCTGCTACTACTCCACCATCTCCACCTCCTGCTGTTACTCCACCATCTCCACCTCCTGCTGCTGCTACTCCACCATCTCTACCTCCTGCTGCTACTCCACCATATCCACCTCCTGCTGCTGATACTCCACCATCTCTACCTCCTGCTGCTACTCCACCATATCCACCTCCTGCTGCTGCTACTCCACCATCTCTACCTCCTGCTGCTGCTACTCCGCCATATCTACCTCCTGCTGCTTCCACCATCTCTACCTCCTGCTGCTTCCACCATCTCTACCTCCTGCTGCTACTCCACCATCTCTACCTCCTGCTGCTACTCCACCATCTCTACCTCCTGCTGCTGCTACTCCACCATCTCTACCTCCTGCTACTCCACCATCTCTACCTCCTGCTGCTACTCCACCATCTCTACCTCCTGCTGCTGCTCCACCATCTCTACCTCCTGCTGCTGCTCCACCATCTCTACCTCCTGCTGCTACTCCACCATCTCTACCTCCTGCTGCTACTCCACCATCTCTACCTCCTACTGCCACTCCACCATCTCCACCTCCTGCTGCCACTCCACCATCTCCACCTCCTGCTGCTACTACTCCACCATCTCCACCTCCTGCTGCTGCCACTCCACCATCTCTACCTCCTGCTGCTTCTACTCCACCATCTCTACCTCCTGCTGCTGCCACTCCACCATCTCTACCTGCTGCTGCTGCTACTCCACCATCTCCACCTCCTGCTGCCACTCCACCATCTCTACCTGCTGCTGCTGCTACTCCACCATCTCTACCTCCTGCTGCTACTCCACCATATCCACCTCCTGCTGCTGCTACTCCACCATCTCTACCTCCTGCTGCTACTCCACCATATCTACCTCCTGCTGCTGCTGCTACTCCACCATCTCTACCTCCTGCTGCTACTCCACCATATCTACCTCCTGCTGCTGCTACTCCACCATCTCCACCTCCTGCTGCTGCTACTCCACCATCTCTACCTCTTGCTGCTGCTACTCCACCATCTCCACCTCCTGCTGCTGCTACTCCACCATCTCTACCTCCTGCTGCTGCTACTCCACCATCTCCACCTCCTGCTACTACTCCACCATCTCCACCACCTCCTGCTGCCACTCTACCATCTCCACCTCCTACTGCTACTCCGCCATCTCTACCTCCTGCTACTACTACTCCACCATCTCCACCTCCTCCTACCATGCCCCCCCCCGCCACTACAGCACCCCCCCCTCCGCCACTACAGCACCCCCCCCCCCGCCCTCCTCCCACACGTCACCTCGTACGTGCTGGTGATGCCCGAGCGGTAGAAGACGGGGATGTAGATCTCGGAGCAGGCGACGATGACCAGCGTGTAGGAGATGCAGAAGAGCGTGAACATCGCCCCGTAGCGGTAGACCTCGGCGGGGGCGCCGATCACCGTCACGGCCGACATGAAGCTCGCGGTGAGCGACAGCGCCACCGGCACGGCGGTCATCTGCCGCCCGCCCGTCAGGAACTCTTGCGAGGAGCCTCCGCGGCCGGCGAAGGCGTGGTACACGCCGATGAGCGACGAGACCACGAAGAGGCTGGAGAACACCACGTAGTCCCACGTGGTGAAGCCACGCACCTCCGTCTGGAAGTCGCCCATCGCTGGCGCGGCAGGGGGGTTTGGTTATGGGTGGTGGTGGTGGGTCGAGAGAGTTTCGCGAGGAAGGAATCGATTGCTGCTGCTGCTGGTGATGCTGGTGATGATGCTGCAGCTGCCTGGTTAGAGAGTCCGGCTTGCAGAGGCTGGTTCGGCGGTGTTGGTTCGAGAAGCTGGTTAGAGAGTCCGGCTGGAGAATCTGGTGCAAGGGATTTTTGGTGAATTAAATCGAGTGGTTTGCAAGAGTCCAGTTAGAGAACAAGTGAAGAGTTCCACTGGAGAGGCTGGTTAGAGAGTCCGGTTAGAGAATCTGGTGCAAGGGATTTTCGGTGATTGAAATCGCGTGGTCGCAAGAGTCCAGTTAGAGAAAGAGTGAAGAGTTCCACTGGAGAGGCTGGTTAGAGAGTCCGGCTGGAGAATCTGGTGCAAAGGTTTTTTGGTGATTGAAATCGCGTGGTTGCAAGAGTTCAGTTAGAGAGAGAGCAGATCTGTTGGAGAGTTCAGTCCGACACCTATCAAAGAGGTTCAATCGGAATAGATAAAGTCCAGAGAGTGGCTGGAGTCTGCGCTCAGAATCCAGTCAAGACAGAGAGAGAGAGAGAGACAGTTCTAGCAGTGACATGGAGTCCTATCAAGAGAGTCCCCCGAGAGAAATTGTGCTCAGACTCTGTAAAGAGTGCAGTTCAGAAGGTCCAATCGTGGCGCCTTCTCAGCTCGTCTGCCCATCATTTGACTCGGCTCGTAATCGGGGACCCGCTGTTCGTCAACTGCGCCCCTTTATAATGAGCTCCAGACAGACGCGTGCGTGACACACACACACACGCGCGCACACACACACACACCGTGGGCCCTTGGGCCGATAGCTTGACAGGAGGGGCTTGAGGGACAGGTACAGGCGGTTTGATCATTAGGGGACCTTTGAGACGAGCGTCGATTAACAGCTGGACCCAGCAGATATGGTTGAGTGCCCAGTGATCAGGGCAAAGTTCAGCGCTTGCCGTGCAGAGCGAGGCCCCCCTCCCTTACCCCCCCAGCCCCCCCCCTTGCCCCCCAGCCCCCCCTTACCCCCCCCACCGTATCTCCCCCCCCCAGCCACTCCTCCTTACCCCTCTACCCCCCTTACCCCTCCCAGCTCTAGGGTTTGGTAGGGGGGCGGGTGCAGAAAAATCAGGGAACTCGCCAAGTTCAGGCAGCCACGGCAATTGAGATATTTGTGAAATGTTTACGAGTCTCACACACAACACACACACAACACACACACAACACACACAACATACACACAACACACACAACATACACACAACATACATACAACATACACAACACACACACAACATACACAACATACACACAACATAAACGACATACACACACAACACACACAACACACACACAACATACACAACATATACACACACAACACACACACAACACATACACAACATACACAACATACACACAACACACACACAACACACACAACATACACAACATACACACACAACACACACCACACACACAACATATATACACAGACAACACACACAACATACACAACACACAACATATATACACAGACAACACACACACACAACATACACACAACATACACACACAACACACACAACATATATACACAGACAACACACACACAGCACACACACAATACACACACAAAATACACACACACAATACACTCAACAACACACACACAACATACACAACACACACACACAACATACACAACACACACACACAACATACACACAACACACACCACACACACACACACAACATACACAACACACACACACAACGCACACACAACATATATACACAGACCACACACACACAACATACACACAACATACACACAGCACACACAACACACACAACACACACACAACACACACACAACATACACAACACACACAACATATATACACAGACCACACACACACACAACACACACAACACACACAACACACACACACAACAAATATACACAGACCACACACACACACACACAACACACACAACACACACAACATATATACACAGACCACACACAACACACACAACACACACAACACACACAACACACACACCATACACACAACACACACAACACACACACAACATACACACAACATACACAACACACACACAACATATATACACAGACCACACACACACACAAAATACACACAACACACACAACACACACAACACACACAACACACACAACATATATACACAGACCACACACACACACAACACACACAACACACAACATATATACAAAGACAACACACACACAAATACACACAACATACACACAACACACAAACACAACACACGCACAACACAGACAACATACATACACAGACAACACACACACAGCACACACACAACACACACAACACAACACACACACAGCCCTGGCGGATTGTTAATTCGTCGAGTCGGCGATCGGGTTTGTCACGTAGTTAAAAAATTAAAATAAAAGTTAATAAAAGTTAAATAAATGAATAACATATTTTACTTTTACTAATTTAAATTTTAATGTTTTTTTTTACCTACGTGACTTTACCGAAAAAAAACCTAAGAATATGAATCCTTGCGGTCACGAAAGCTTCAAATCTAGAATGCAGAGGAGAGGTTTGAGACCACAAATGGGACTGGCATAATTGACGATGGGACGTCCAATGACTTTGTAGGTTAGGAGTAAAGTCTCCTTTTGTTGACCCCAAGATTTGCCCGCTAAAGCTCGCGAGATGTTATTTCGTTTGCTAACTTTTGCGTGGACGTTTCTGCCGTGTTGAGCGAAGCTGAAAATGGTGTCAGAGTTCTAGATTTGAAGCTTTCGTGACTGCAAGGATTCATATTCTTAGGTTTTTTCGGTAAAGTCACGTAGGTAAAAATTTTAAATTAATAAAAGTAAAATAAAATAAAAAATAAAATAATATAATATAATAATATAATATGATAATATTATTAATTTTAATTTTTTACCTACGTGACTTTACCGAAGAAACCTAAGATTATGGTTCTTTGGTTCTTTCGGTTAAGTCACGTAAAAAGATAAAATAATAAATTAAATAATAGCAAACTACGACGTTTCTTTAGACGTGACTTAACCGAAAGAACCAAAGAATAATTCCTGCAGTCACGAAAGCTCCAAAATTGAGATTAAGAATATGGTGTCAAAGGTTACACCTAGAATTTAGGGAGGGTTTTGCTAGCGGGAGGCGTTGGTTTTGTATTATGACGTTGGGATGTAAGTTGTCTTGAAGAGGATCAGGTGTGAAAAGGGTGACTGTTGATTTGGATGTTGAGAATTGAAGCGATCTATTGTCTAGGAAACTCCTGAGCCGTTTTAAATTTGGAGTTGATGGAGTTTTCTATTTTGGGAATGCAGTGATCCCTCGTTTATCGCGGTTAAAGGGGACCGGAACCCCTCACGATAGGTGAAAATCCGCGAAGTAGGATTGGCCCCCTAGGAATTTCCGTATATGTGTGTGTGTGTGGGTACCAGAATGTTTAAAATATGTATATTTATACTTTATATATATATTCTTAGGTTTTTTTCGGTAAAGTCACGTAGGTAAAAATTTTAAATTAATAAAAGTAAAATAAAATAAAAATCACGACGTTTCGATTGCAACACAAGCAATCATCATCAGGTATAAATGAAATAGCAACAAACATTTCTAACCAGAAAAAACTATATACAGACATATAAGCAGACAGATATCACCAAGATACATAGAGAGAGAGTAACACAGGTACAGAGAGGGAGATAGTCTCTGTGGAGTGGCCTTAAAATTTTTACTTAAATCTATTTAATTATAAAACCTTAATATTATACATTCACTCTCTCTCTCTCATACGATACGTATTGTGGTGTTCTACACTCACCAATGACAGTAGTACCTTGAGACTTGACTCCAGTAATGACGACGACGACGATGACAATGACGATGACGACAGACCTGTGCAGTTCGATGAATGTGATGATGAATGATGATGATGATGGTGTTACTGCACAGCTATAATGAGGCCTTTAAATCAGTTCGAAAAATCCGCGATGCACTGAGGCCGCGAAACTTGAACCGTGAAGTGGAGAGGGATTACTGTATTTTGATTAGAAGTGTAAACTATGATGTCGTCGGCATAGCCGAATACTTGTACTCCTTTTGGAGGAGTTTGGTAGATCGTGGAGGTAGGCGTTGAACAGCACCGGGGATATTATGGAACCTTGTGGGTTACTCCTGCATAAATGTTTCGTTAGGAGGATTGCATATCATGGAAGAGAACACGTGATTTGGCGGCCTCTTAGGTAATTTGTAAGCCAGCAAGCAAGGCCTGATGGTAGCGTAGAACCACGGATGATGTTGATGAGCCATGATGTTGATGAACCAATGAGGTTCCAATGGTGTAAATGCTTACCCCGAGCTCTCATACTCTGATGGTGCGTTGTCTTTGAGTTGTGCGCCTTTTGGCGTCATCTGGTCCAACACCATGTGAGACTGGGCTCTAAGGAAAGCTGTCTCGGGTGTGGACCAATCAACTTCAAGGACGGTGCATACATTATCAGAGTTATATTTTCTGTTTGCATTACGACTGCAGGTATTGTGGTCAATGCAAACATGACTCCTTGTAAAAAGTAAAAAGGTGTAAATTTGGTTGCCAAATAAAAGGGTAAAAAACAATTATCATATTTTTTCTTCTGCCAAATGAGGTTCCAATGGAGCGTGAGGTGATTAACGGTCCCGAAAGCCTTTGTAAGGTCAAGGGAGGCGACGATAGTGCGAGATGGGGGCTTTTTAAATCCTTTATATTAAGTTCGCTTTCTTGCTTGCTTGCGTGCTTGCGTGCTTGCTTACGACCGTGCAAATCTTTCGGTCGTTTTTTAACCCACTTCCCGTGATCCAATCGAGCTGACATTTCCCACACAGACTCGTTGTGCGAGACAATTAATGTTCGTGAAAAATTCTTTCAAAAATGTTATACTGTTTAGGGAAAAAAATTAAATTACCAATTGCTTAATTACCAATTGCTTAATACTGGCAGACAATCATCTGACCCATAGGTGGCAGCCATCTCAAGCCAGAGGACGAGAGGACTCTAGCCGCCACGCATATAAAGGATTTATAGTGAAAAACTTTGTTTTTACGGGTTATACTTGTTCTCATTGAAACCGTTTGCAATTTGGGTGGTTAGGTTGAGCAGAGCTGTTGTTGTTGATTGTGCAGGGCGAAAGCCGTGTTGCTGAGATGATGGAAGTAAGTTGGTGGTGATGTTTGGAAGAATGAGGGCCTCTAAAATCTTGATTGATGGGCAAAGTAGGGAGATCGGCCTGTAGGACGTTGCTTGATTGAGGTTTTTGCCGGGTTTGGAAGTGGAATGATTGCCGATGATTTCAAGATGGCCGCAATGAGGTTGCATTGGGAGTGAGGCGTTGATGGTGGAGGCGAGAAACTTCATGCCAAGCGGGCCGAGGTGTTTGAGATGGGATGTAGCTATTCCATCCGGGCCAATTGCGAAGTAATTTTTGGCTTTTTTGATAGCTAGTTTCACGACGATGACGACGACGACGATGATGACGATGACGACGACGACAATGATGACGATGACGACAATGATGACGATGACGACGACGATGACAACGACGATGACGATGATGACGACGACGATGACGATGATGACGATAATGACGACGACGATGAGGATAATGACGACGACGATGATGACGACGACGATGACGATGATGACGACAATGACGACGATGCCGCACGTGGTGCGGAAGCTGCTGCATGACGCCAGCTCGGCACATGCCCCCCCCAACACCACCGCCCCCCCACCACCCCCCCCCTACCGCCTCCCACCACCGCCCCCCATCGCGACATATCAACCACGGAAATCCAGCGGCGTTCCAATGGGTGGTTTATTACCGCCGTCACCGGCGGTAACACGACGTCTTGCGAATGTCACAAAAATTGAAAAATCCGATGGGCGAATCCGCACCCCCCTTGGGCCCCCGGCGCGTCACAGGCCACGTCACAGGCTACGTCACAGAATACGTCACAGGCTACATCACAGGCGCGTCAGAGGCGCGTCAGAGGCGCGTCAGAGGCTACGTCACAGGCTACGTCACAGACTACGTCACAGGCGCGTCAGAGGCGCGTCAGAGGCGCGTCAGAGGCGCGTCAGAGGCCACGTCACAGACTACGTCACAGACTACGTCACAGACTACGTCACAGACTACGTCACAGGCGCGTCAGAGGCGCGTCAGAGGCTACGTCACAGAGTACGTCAGAGGCTACGTCACAGGCCACGTCACAGGCGCGTCAGAGGCGCGTGCTCTTGCTCGGGAGTGGCGTGGGGTCGCCTTGGCCCACTTTGTCCGCCACGTAGCTGCCGTTCTCCATCCCGGCCAGAGATCCATCCCAGCCAGCGGTGGCAGCAGCAGCAGCGACCTGCAGACACGCGGAGAGCGAGGCAGAGAGGTGACGCCATGGGTGAATGTTTCAATGCTGTTATGGACGCTGTATTGCGACCTGCCCACCACCTTCGATAACTCTAGCCACACCACCGCCTACTCCACCCACTCCACCACCAACTTCACTACAATAACTGCAACAGCAACAACAACAGGAAAACCAACAGCAACAACTATAACAAAAACAACAGCAACAACCAAAAACAGCAACAACAACAACAGCAACAACAACAGCAATACCAACAGCAACACCAACAGCAACAACAACAACAGCAACAACAGCAACAACAACAACAGCAACAACAACACCAACAACACCAACAACAGCAACAACAACAACACCACCAACAACAGCAACAACACCAACAGCAACAACAACAACAGCAACAACAACAACAACACCAACAACACCAACAGCAACAACAGCAGCAGCAACAGAAACACCAACAACAACAACAACACCAACACCAACAACACCAACAACAACAACACCAACAGCAACAATAACAACACCAACAACACCAACAACACCAACACCAACAACACCAACAACACCAACAACAACAACAACAACACCAACAACACCAACACCAACAAACACCAACAACACCAACAACACCAACACCAACACCAACAAACACCAACAACACCAACACCACCAACAACAACACCAACAACAACATCAACAACAACACCACCAACAACAACAGACGTCAATGACGACTCTGCTTGCGAGCGATGTGGGGTCACCTCCAGCCTGTGGGTGGCAGCGTCCTCCCCCTCCTCCTTGCCGCCGTTGCTGCCCGACGAGAAGGGCAGCAGGGGGCAGGCCCGGCCGCACGACGAGTCGCTCGCCCACACGAAGAGCGTCGGGTCGCGTGCAACACCCTTCTCTCGTCCCGCTGGGGGCAGCAAGTGGAGAGAGTGGAGGGGGCAGCGTGGAGTGAGTGGGTGAGGGCAGCAAGTGGAGTGAGTGGGTGGGGGCAGCGTGGCTAGGCAACAACAGCGTCACTAGAGGCAACAACAGCGTCACTAGAGGCAACAACAGCATCACTCGGCAACAACAGCATCGCTAGGCAACAACAGCGTCGCTAGGCAACAACAGCATCACGAGAGGCAACAACAGCATCGCTAGGCAACAGCAGCGTCACTAGGCAACAACAGCGTCGCTAGGCAACAACAGCGTCGCTAGGCAACAACAGCATCACTAGAGGCAACAACAGCGTCACTAGGCAACAACAGCATCGCTAGGCAACAACAGCGTCGCTAGGCAACAACAGCATCACTAGAGGCAACAACAGCATCGCTAGTCAACAACAGCGTCACTAGAGGCAACAACAGCGTCGCTAGAGGCAACAACAGCGTCGCTAGGCAACAACAGCGTCACTAGAGGCAACAACAGCGTCACTAGGCAACAACAGCATCACTAGAGGCAACAACAGCGTCACTAGAGGCAACAACAGCGTCGCTAGGCAACAACAGCGTCACTAGAGGCAACAACAGCGTCGCTAGGCAACAACAGCGTCACTAGAGGCAACAACAGCGTCACTAGAGGCAACAACAGCGTCGCTAGAGGCAACAACAGCGTCGCTAGGCAACAACAGCGTCGCTAGAACAACAGCGTCGCTAGAGGCAACAACAGCGTCGCTAGGCAACAACAGCGTCGCTAGGCAACAGCAGCGTGTAGTTCTGACCGAAGAGGAAGCTTCCCAGAAGGCCGAGCGCGACGACCGCCACGGTCCCCACAGCGCTGAAGTAGAGGTAGGAGAGCGAGTACCACGTGTCAGCCAGAGCGGGCCTGGCGGGGTCAAGGTAGAGGGGGGCGGGGGTGGTCACACGCGCAATCATCGTCGTCATCGTCGTCGTTGTCATCATCGCCGTCGTCGTCATTGTCATCATCATCGTCATCATCATCATCATCGTCATCGTTGTCGTCATCGTCGTCGTCACCGTCGTCATCGTCGTCATCATCGTCATCGTCATCATCATCGTCATCGTCGTCGTCGTCATCGTCGTCATCATCGTCGTCATCGGCGTCGTCATCGTCGTTGTCATCGTCGTCATCATCATCGTTGTCGTCATTGTCGTCATCATCGTCATCGTCGTCGTCATCGTCGTCGTCATCATCATCGTTGTCATCATCGTCGTCATCGTCGTCATCGTCGTCATCATCATCGTCATCATCATCGTCATCATCGTCGTCATCATCGTCGTTGTCATCATCGTCATCATCGTCGTCATCGTCGTCGTCGTCATCATCGTCGTCATCGTCGTCATCGTCGTCATCGTCGTCGTCATCATCGTCATCATCATCGTCATCATCGTCGTCATCGTCGTCATCGTCGTCGTCATCATCGTCGTCATCGTCGTCATCGTCGTCATCATCGTCGTCATCATCGTCGTCATCGTCGTCGTCATCATCGTCGTCATCATCGTCATCGTCGTCGTCATCATCGTCGTTGTCATCATTGTCATCATCATCATCGTCGTTGTCATCATCGTCATCGTCGTCGTCATCATCGTCGTTGTCATCATTGTCATCGTCGTCATCGTCGTCGTCATCATCGTCGTCATCATCGTCATCGTCGTCGTCGTCATCATCGTCGTCATCATCGTCGTCATCGTTGTCATCATCGTCGTCATCATCGTTGTCATCGCCGTCGTCATCGTCGTCATCGTTGTCATCATCATTGTCGTCGTCATCATCGTCATCATCATCGTCGTCATCATCATCGTCGTCGTCATCATCGTCGTCATCGTCATCATCGTCGTCATCATCGTCGTCTTCATCGTCGTCGTCATCATCGTCATCATCGTCGTCTTCATCGTCGTCATCATCGTCATCATCATCGTCATCATCATCCTCGTCATCACCGACGACTTTTTGTGGTCAGTTTGTTGTCTGTGAGCGCGGAACCACGTGCCGACCCCCCCCCCACATCCTCACCCCCCCAATTACAGGGAGCGAGCGGCCGGGGAATCAGCGATACCTTCTAGAAAATAGTGAGTCCGTGATCGGGTGGGTGAGCAGACGAGTGAGTCTGTGATCGGTTGGGTGAGCGGACGAGTGAGTCCGTGATCGGGTGGGTGAGCAGACGAGTGAGTCTGTGATCGGTTGGGTGAGCGGACGAGTGAGTCCGTGGGTTGCACGAGACGACACGTGTCCTCGCAGAGCCGAGTGAACGGTAGCCGCGATGGGCACGCCGTGATTACAAGTTGAGCCGCCGACAGCCGATCGCCTTTTAGAACGGGTCACTTTACGGCTTGTCCTCAACCCAAGGTGGGTTGGGTGGGTTGGGTGGTGGGGATTCAACGGGTCAACCAATCGACGCGGCTCAGATCTTACAGTCAGACGACCGGGGGTAGTAGTCGTGGTGGTAGTCCCGTCAAGGTCTTTCTATTTGCAGAGCCGTAAACCCCAAATATTGCCCAGCCGTGTGTTTATTTTGGATTTTTTACTGCGGTTGCATAAACGCGCATGCCGACATTGGCCCGAGCGGGGCCGTAGACGTTGATCGTAAAAGCCGATCGAGGTTTTGTCCCCAATCTCGAGCCCGGCGTGTTCCCTCCCCCCCCCCCCCCCCACCTACTACCCCCATTGGTATCCAACCTCTGGGTGTCACGCCATGTCCTTCACGGTGACCTCCTCCACCCTCTACACCACGCGTCCCACCCATCACCTCTTCTTCCACCCTCACACCACTTGTCCCACCCATCATCACCTCCACCACCCTGCACACCACTCGTCCCACCCATCACGACCTCCTCCACCCTCACACCACGCGTCCCACCCATCACTACCTCCTCCTCTACCCTCTACACCACGTGTCCCACCCATCACCTCCTTCTCCACCTTCCACACCACGTGTCCCACCCATCACTACCTCCTCCTCCACCCTGCACACCACACGTCCCACCCATCAACACCTCCTCCTACACCCTGCACACCACTCGTCCCACCCATCACCAGCTCCTCCACCCTACACACCACTCGTCCCACCCATCACTACCTCCTCCACCCTCACACCACGCGTCCCACCCATCACCACCTCCTCCTACACCATGCACACCACTCGTCCCACCCATCACCAGCTCCTCCACCCTACACACCACTCGTCCCACCCATCACTACCTCCTCCACCCTCACACCACTCGTCCCACCCATCACCACCTCCTCCACCCTCCACACCACGTGTCCCACCCATCACCTCCACCTCCTCCATCCTCCACACTACACGTCCCACCCATCACCACCACCTCCTCCATCCTCCACACCACTCGTCCCACACATCACCCCCTCCTCCACCCTGCACACCACGCGTCCCACCCATCACTACCACCTCCACCCTCCACACCACGTGTCCCACCCATCACTACCACCTCCACCCTCCACACCACGTGTCCCACCCATCACTACCTCCTCCTCCACCCTGCACACCACTCGTCCCACCCATCACCACCTCCTCCACCCTACACACCACGCGTCCCACCCATCACCACCTCCTCCACCCTGCACACCACGCGTCCCACCCATCACCACCTCCTCCACCCTCCACACCACGTGTCCCACCCATCACTACCTCCACCCTCCACACCACGTGTCCCACCCATCACTACCACCTACTCCACCCTCCACACCACGCGTCCCACCCATCACCACCTCCTCCACCTTCACACCACGCGTCCCACCCATCACTACCACCTCCTCCACCCTGTACACCACGTGTCCCACCCATTACCACCTCCTCCACCCTGTACACCACGTGTCCCACCCATCCCCACCTCCTCCACGCTGCACACCACGCGTCCCACCCATCACCACCTCCTCCACCCTGCACACCACGTGTCCCACCCATCACCTCCTCCTCCACCCTGCACACCACGTGTCCCACCCATCACCACCTCCTCCACCCTCCACACCACGCGTCCCACCCATCACCACCTCCTCCTCTACCCTGCACACCACGTGTCCCACCCATCACCACCTCCTCCACCCTCCACACCACGCGTCCCACCCATCACCACCTCCTCCTCCACCCTGCACACCACGTGTCCCACCCATCACCACCTCCTCCACCCTGCACACCACGTGTCCCACCCATCACCTCCTCCACCCTCCACACCACGTGTCCCACCCATCACTACCTCCTCCACCCTCACACCACGTGTCCCACCCATCACCACCTCCTCCACCCTGCACACCACGTGTCCCACCCACCACCACCTCCTCCACCCTCCACACCACGCGGCCCACCCATCACCCCCTCCTCCACCCTCCACACCACGTGTCCCACCCATCACCATCTCCTCCTCTACCCTGCACACCACGTGTCCCACCCATCACCACCTCCACCACCCTCACACCACGTGTCCCACCCATCACCACCTCGTCCACCCTCCACACCACGTGTCCCACCCATCACCACCTCCTCCACCCTCCACACCACGTGTCCCACCCATCACCACCTCCTCCACCACCCTGCACACCACGTGTCCCACCCATCACCACCTCCTCCACCCTCCACACCACGTGTCCCACCCATCACCACCTCCTCCACCCTCTACACCACGTGTCCCACCCACCACCTCCTCCTCCACCCTGCACACCACGCGTCCCACCCATCACCACCTCCTGCACCCTCCACACCACGTGTCCCACCCATCACCTCCTCCTCCACCCTGCACACCACGCGTCCCACCCATCACCACCTCCTCCACCCTGCACACCACGTGTCCCACCCATCACCACCTCCACCACCCTGTACACCACGTGTCCCACCCATCACCACCTCCACCACCCTGTACACCACGCGTCCCACCCATCACCACCTCCTCCTCTACCCTGCACACCACGTGTCCCACCCATCACCTCCTCCTCCACCCTGCACACCACGCGTCCCACCCATCACCACCTCCTCCACCCTGTACACCACGCGTCCCACCCACCACCACCTCCTCCACCCTCCACACCACGTGTCCCACCCACCACCACCTCCTCCACCCTCCACACCACGTGTCCCACCCATCACCACCTCCTCCACCCTGCACACCACGTGTCCCACCCATCACCACCTCCTCCACCACCCTGCACACCACGTGTCCCACCCATCACCACCTCCCCCACCCTCCACACCACGTGTCCCACCCACCACCACCTCCTCCACCCTCCACACCACGTGTCCCACCCATCACCACCTCCTTCACCACCCTGCACACCACGCATCCCACCCATCACCACCTCCACCACCCTGCACACCACGTGTCCCACCCATCACCACCTCCTGCACCCTGCACACCACGTGTCCCACCCACCACCACCTCCTCCACCCTCCACACCACGTGTCCCACCCATCACCACCTCCTTCACCACCCTGCACACCACGCATCCCACCCATCACCACCTCCTCCACCCTGTACACCACGCGTCCCACCCATCACCACCTCCTCCACCCTCACACCACGTGTCCCACCCATCACCACCTCCTCCTCTACCCTGCACACCACGTGTCCCACCCATCACCACCTCCTCCACCACCCTGCACACCACGTGTCCCACCCATCACCATCTCCACCACCCTCACACCACGTGTCCCACCCACCACCACCTCCTCCACCCTCCACACCACGTGTCCCACCCACCACCACCTCCTCCACCCTCCACACCACGTGTCCCACCCATCACCACCTCCTTCACCACCCTGCACACCACGCATCCCACCCATCACCACCTCCTCCACCCTGCACACCACGTGTCCCACCCATCACCACCTCCTCCACCCTGTACACCACGCGTCCCACCCATCACCACCTCCTCCACCCTCACACCACGTGTCCCACCCATCACCACCTCCTCCACCCTGCACACCACGTGTCCCACCCATCACCACCTCCACCACCCTCCACACCACGTGTCCCACCCATCACCACCTCCTCCACCCTGCACACCACGTGTCCCACCCATCACCACCTCCACCACCCTGCACACCACGTGTCCCACCCATCACCACCTCCTCCACCCTGTACACCACGTGTCCCACCCATCACCACCTCCTCCACCCTCACACCACGTGTCCCACCCATCACCACCTCCTCCACCCTGCACACCACGTGTCCCACCCATCACTACCTCCTCCACCCTCCACACCACGTGTCCCACCCATCACTACCTCCTCCACCCTCCACACCACGTGTCCCACCCATCACTACCTCCTCCACCCTCCACCCCACGTGTCCCACCCATCACTACCTCCTCCACCCTCACACCACGTGTCCCACCCATCACTACCTCCTCCACCCTGCAGACCACGTGTCCCACCCATCACCACCTCCTTCACCCTCACACCACGTGTCCCACCCATCACCACCTCCTCCACCCTCCACACCACGTGTCCCACCCATCACCTCCTCCACCCTCCACACCACGTGTCCCACCCATCACTACCTCCACCACCCTCCACATCACGTGTCTCATCTCCTCATCATGGTCCCAACCTCCAAGTAGCTGTACCCGAGGTCGCAAACGGGTTTTGATTCCTTACCCGTACCCGTACCCGGCCGCACCAGGGTCGCAAATGGCCGGGTACGGGTACCCGTTCCCTACCCGAAATGAGTGACAAACGGTGACTCACCAGTGACTCACGGCATACCCGTACCCGGCCGCACCAGGGTCGCAAATGGCCGGGTACGGGTACCCGTTCCCTACCCGAAATGAGTGACAAATGGTTACTCACCAGTGACTCACGGCCTACCCGTACCCGGCCGCACCAGGGTCGCAAACGGCTACCCGTACCCGTACCCGGCCGGGTACGGATAGCCGGTTCTCGGGTAGGGTACGGGTATCGGGTACCCGGTTGCGAACTCTGAGCTGTACCCTTCCTCATCAAAGGTGGATTTGTTCAAGCAGGTGAGAAACCAGTCAGACGAGTGACACTTTGCCGATGATCGCTGCCGCTGTGTAGACCCAGCCTAGGAGACCCCCAGTGGCAGCTGGCCCTGTGCATCAGTCTGCCAGCCCCTTGCGATGTGTTAACAATGTGTGCTCTGGTCTAGGGCACCTCCAGTGACGGTTACGATGGCCACTGAGGTAGGCAGTGGTGACCGGAGGCTAAGGCCCTCAACTCAGCACCCTCAAAGGATCCGCACTGAATCCGAATCCGAACAATGCGGATCTCAGCGGTAACAGCGAACCCGCTAAATATACTAATAGGGGTTTTTTCTCCTTTTTTCTGGCAACAAAACTGACACCGTGATAATTGTTTTTTTACCCTTCTATCTGGCTACAAATTTGACACCTTTTTTTACAAGGAGTCATGTTTGCATAGACCGCAATACCTGCAGTCATAATGCAAACAAAAACATAACTTTCGATTTAAAGCTTTCGTGACTGCAGGGATTCATCTTCTTGGTTCTTTCGGTAAAGTCACGTAGAAGGGAAGTAATAAAATAATAAAAAAATAAAACATAATAAAACAATTCTCACGACGTTTCGGCCACAACGCAAGCAGCCGTCCTCAGGTGGACCTGGTTTTCACCTGAGGACGGCTGCTTGCGTTGTGGCCGAAACGTCGTGAGAATTGTTTTATTATGTTTTATTTTTTTATTATTTTATTACTTCCCTTCTACGTGACTTTACCGAAAGAACCAAGAAGAAAAAAACATAACTCTGATAATGATATGCACTGTCCTTGAAGTTGATTGGTCCACACCCGAGACAGCTTTCCTTATAGCCTAGTCTCACATGATGTTGGACCAGATGCCGCCAAAAGGCGCACAACTCAAAGACAATGCACCATCAGAGTATGAGAGCTTGGGGTTAAGCATTTACACCATTGGAACCTCATTTGCCAGTAAAAATATGATAATTGTTTTTTTACCCTTTTATCTGGCAACAAAACTGACACCTTTTTACAAGGAGTCATGTTTGCGTTGACCACAATACCTGCAGTCATAATGCAAACAAAAACATAACTCTGATAATGTATGCACTGTCATTGAAGTTGATTGGTCCACACCCGAGACAGCTTTCCTTAGAGCCTAGTGCACCTTTTGGCGTCATCTGGTTCAACCCATGTGAGACTAGGCTCTGGACCAATCAACTTCAACGGACAGTGCACATTTTCAGAGTTATGTTTTTTTTGCATTATGACTGCAGGTATTGTGGTCTATGCAAACATGACTCCTTGTAAAAAAGGTGTCAGTTTTGTTGCCAGATAGAAGGGTAAAAAAACAATAATGATATTTTTTACTGGCAAATGAGGTTCCAATGGTGTAAAACTGACACCTTTGCAAGGAATCATGCTCACATTGACCACAATACTTGCAGTCAAATGCAAACAAAAAACAATACTCTGATAATGTATGCATTGTCTTTGAAACTGATTGGTCCACACCAGACAGCTTTCTTTAGAGCCTAGTATCATATGGTGTTCGACCAGATGACGCCAAAAGGCACACAGTTCTAAGACACCGCACTACCAGAGTAATGAGAGCTCGGGGTGAGCAGCTACATCATAGGACCTCCTTTGCCAGTACCAAAATATACTAATAGGGGGTTTCCCCTTTTTTCTGGCAACAAAACTGACACCTTTTGCAAGGAATCATGTCTACATTGACCACAATACTTGCAGTCAAATGCAAACAAAAAACAATACTCTGATAATTTATGTATTGTCTTTGAAACTGATTGGTCCACACCAGAGACAGCTTTCTTTAGAGCCTAGTCTCACATGGCGTTCGACCAGATGACGCCAAAAGGCGTCATCATATACTATTAGTATTTTTCGATTTAAAGCTTTCGTGACTGCGGGGATTCATCTTCTTGGTTCTTTCGGTAAAGTCACGTAGAATTGAAGTAATAAAATAATAATGTATTCATTATTTTACTATTAGTATATTTTGGTACTGGCAAAGGAGGCCCCATGATGAAGCTAACCCGCTCTTTGTTTTTCCACTGGCACATCCGAGCTGTGTTGGGGCCGTGCTGAGGTGGTTCCTGCGTGGCTTAGAAGTCGTCCCCCACCCCCCCATCGCAAGCCGAGCCACCCATGTGGTCACGCGTAGTGTGATTTAGAGACACTGAGCTGACAGAAAACAAAGATAAACATCCTCCGTATAGCCTTTGAACTGCCTGTTAGGGGGCAAGTGCCGTTCGTGAACACTTAATAAAAGCCGGCACGGCACACGTGGGCCGGTAGGTGGTCAACACCACCCAGGCCGCCTTTGTCTCCCCAACGGCGATGTTTACTACACACCGCGCCAGCTACTCGTTTGAGGCCGAGTCGACCTAGAGGAGGCCCAGGACCGGTTCGATTCCCGCTCACGGCCAACATCACCGAGTCGACCTAGGGGAGGCCCACGACCGCTTCGGATAAATCGTCGGCGATGTTGGCCGTGAGCGGGAATCGAAGCGGCCCTGGGCCACCTCTAGGTCGACTCAGACTCGAATGAGTACCTGCTGCGGTGTCTAGTAAACATCGCCAGGAGGGAGACAAAGGCGGCCGGGCGTGGTGCTGAACCACCCACCACCTCGTGTGCCGTGCCGGCCTTCATAGGGTGGTGCTGCTGCTACTCGCTAACGGCACCTGCCCCTGCAGTGTGTTAAGGCTACACGGGGGATCTTTGTCTTTGTGTGTGAAGGTGAATGGATGTTCCTATGGGGTTGTTATTGATGGACTCGCCAGTCAAAGGTTCAAGTTTGTCAATCCCCACCCCCCCTCACTCACGTGGTGGTACAGGGCAGGCAGGTCACGTGGTGGTACAGGGCAGGCAGGTCACGTGGTGGTACAGGGCAGGCAGGTCACGTGGTGGTACAGGGCAGGCAGGTCACGTGGTGGTCGTGGTGGTGGTGGGGTAGAGTGTGGGTAGCTCTCGAGCTACGACGTGGGTGTGTGTGTGTCTGGTGGGGGGGTGGTGGTGGTGGGGGGTGGTGGTGGTGGGGGTGGTGGTGGAGTTTGGTGGGGGGTGGTGGTGGGGGGTGGTGGTGGTGGGTGGGTGGTGGTGGTGGATGGTGGGGTGGTGGGGGGGTGGTGGTGAGGGGTGGCGGTAGGGGGTGGTGGTGGGTGGGTGGTGTTGGTGGGTGGTGGTGGGGGTGGTGGGGGGTGGTGGTGGTGTTGGTGTGGTAGTGGTGGTGGTGTTGGTAGTGGTGGTGTTGGTGGTGGTGTAGTGGGGGTGGTGGTGGTGGTGTAGTGGTAGTGATGGTGGTGTAGTGGTGTTGGTGGTGTAGTAGTAGTGGTGTAGTAGTGTTGTTGTAGTGGTGTAGTAGTGTTGATGGTGTAGTAGTGGCGTTGCCAGCTGGTGCTGTCTGCGCCTGCCCACTCGCCTGCCATGATCAGCAGGCGAGGAGTACGAGTCGTGTGCGCCGCTGCTGCTGCTGCTGTTGCTCATCGTCGCGTTCAGGAGGCGGCATCCCGCCGTGGAGAGCGCGAGGGGCATCGTCCTGTGGGCCAGCGGCGGGTAGACCTGGGCCCCGACCCCCAGCCACAGCGAGAGGCCGAAGCCCAGAGCCAGACCCACGAGGGCGCCCTGACAGCCAACGGAGCGCACAATCACGGCAGGCAGGCAGCAGTAGCAGCAGCAGCAATAGTAGCAGCAGCAGGAGCAACAGCAGCAGGAGCAGCAGCAGTAGCAGCAGGAGCAGCAGCAGCAGTAGCAGCAGGAGCAGCAGGAGCAGCAGCAGCAGCAGCAGGAGCAGCAGCAGCAGCAGGAGCAGCAGCAGCAGTAGCAGCAGCAGCAGGAGCAGCAGCAGCAGGAGCAGCAGCAGCAGGAACAGGAGCAGTAGCAGCAGTAGCAGCAGCAGCAGTAGCAGCAGCAGCAGGAGCAGCAGCAGTAGCAGCAGTAGCAGGAGCAGCAGCAGTAGCAGGAGCAGTAGCAGCAGTAGCAGTAGCAGCAGGAGCAGCAGCAGCAGGAGCAGCAGCAGTAGCAGGAGCAGTAGTAGCAGCAGCAGTAGCAGGAGCAGCAGCAGCAGTAGCAGGAGCAGCAGCAGTAGCAGGAGCAGTAGTAGCAGCAGCAGCAGCAGGAGCAGCAGCAGCAGGAGCAGCAGCAGCAGCAGTAGCAGGAGCAGCAGCAGCAGTAGCAGGAGCAGCAGCAGTAGCAGGAGCAGTAGTAGCAGCAGCAGCAGCAGGAGCAGCAGCAGCAGGAGCAGCAGCAGCAGCAGTAGCAGGAGCAGCAGCAGCAGTAGCAGGAGCAGCAGCAGTAGCAGGAGCAGTAGTAGCAGCAGCAGTAGCAGCAGTAGCAGCAGAGCAGCAGCAGCAGTAGCAGCAGCAGCAGGAGCAGCAGCAGCAGGAACAGGAGCAGTAGCAGCAGTAGCAGCAGCAGCAGTAGCAGCAGCAGGAACAGGAGCAGTAGCAGCAGGAGCAGCAGTAGGGAGAGTAGCAGTAGCAGGGGCGGGTTCACGATTCACGTTTTCATTTTGTGTATTCAGGTGCGAACTCAAAAATGCCAGGCTAGTCTCGCTTGCAAGAACGACTGGCTGCGTGGAGTTAATAAATACGTGTGGATCCACGAATGATTGGGGGAGCGAGATGGTGGGTGAATGCATGAATGAGTGGGTGAATGAGTGGGTGAGTCAGATGGTGGGTGAGTGCATGAATGAGTGGGTGAGTCAGATGGTGGGTGAGTGCATGAATGAGTGGGTGAATGAGATGGTGGGTGAGTGCATAAATGAGTGGGTGAATGAGTGGGTGAGTCAGATGGTGGGTGAGTGCATGAATGAGTGGGTGAGTCAGATGGTGGGTGAGTGCATGAATGAGTGGGTGAATGAGATGGTGGGTGAGTGCATAAATGAGTGGAGGAATGCGATGATGGGTGAATGCATGAATGAGTGGGTGAATGAGATGATGGGTGAGTGCATTCATGAGTGGGTAAATGAGATGGTGGGTGAGTGCATGAATGAGTGGGTGAATGAGAGGGTGAATGAGATGAGTGAGTGCATGAATGAGTGGGTGAATGAGAGGATGAGTCAGATGTTGGGTGAGTGCATGAATGAGTGGGTGAATGAGAGGGTGAGTCAGATGGTGGGTGAGTGGGTGAATGAGTGGGTGAATGAGATCATGGGTGAGTACATGAATGAGTGGGTGAATGAGATGGTGGGTGAGTGCATGAATGAGTGGGTGAATGAGTGGGTGAGTCAGATGGTGGGTGAGTGCATGAATGAGTGGGTGAATGAGATTATGGGTGAGTGCATGCATGAGTGGGTGAATGAGTGCGCGAGTCACATGGTGAGTGAGTGCATGAATGAGTGGGTGAATGAAATGTTGGGTGAGTGCATGAATGAGTGGGTGAATGAGAGGGTGAGTCAGATGGTGTGTGAGTGCATGAATGAGTGGGTGAGTGAGATGGTGGATGAGCGAATGAGTGGGTGGGTGCATGAATGAGTGGGTGAATGAGATGGTGGATGCGTGAGATGGTGGGTGAGTGAATTAGCGGTGGGTGAGTCAGATGGGTGGGTGAGTGGGTAAGCGAATGAGCGAGTGAGATGGTGAGCGAATGAGATGGTGATCTTGTTCAACCGAATGAGAGCAAACGCAAGAAGAGTCTCGTGCGCGAGAGTGACTTCGGGTCACCAGAATTAGAGGAGCGAAAAATCCAAATCAAATCTCAACCTCCGATCCCACGCTCTCTTTGGTGGCAGGACAAAACAAACACGCGCACACACTTGGACTCACGCTGGAGTTGGCGTAGGGGAACACCATTCCAAGCGTGTAGAGGCCCAGCAGGGGACCCCCCATCATGCCGAATATGCTGAGCGCCGCCTGCAACAATCGGCGCAGAAAGCAAACACGCGCGTCACGTGGGGTGTCCTCACCTGCCCGGGGCCGCGCTCACACCTGGGGCAGGCCGTGCCTCGTCAGGGCTCGCGTCCTCGCACCCCTCGCCCCCTCGTCCCCCTCGCCCTCTCGTCGCCCTCGACCTCCTGTCCCCCTCTCCCCCTTGTCCCCCTCGCCCCCCTCTACCCCTCGACCTCGTCTCGAACCTCGCAGTCACGGGGGCGCATCATACGAACGTGGCAGCAGCATCATCGTCATCATCGTCAGCGTCATCATCGTCATCATCGTCATCATCATTGTCATCATCGTCATCATTATCGTCGTCAGCGTCATGATCATCATCGTCATCGTCATCATCATCGTCGTCATCATCGTCAGCGTCGTCATCATCGTCGTCATCATCATCGTCATCATGATCATCATCATCGTCATCATCGTCGTCATCATCGTCATCATCGTCATCATCGTCGTCATCATCATCGTCATCGTCATCATCGTCGTCGTCATCATCATCGTCATCATCATCATCATCGTCGTCATCATCGTCATCATCGTCGTCATCATCATCGTCATCATCGTCATCATCGTCATCATCATCATCGTCATCATCGTCATTATCGTCATCATCATCATCGTCATCATCATCGTCATCATCATCATCGTCAATCATCATCGTCATCATCATAATCATCATCGTCATCATCGTCATCATCGTCGTCATCATCATCGTCATCATCGTCGTCATCATCGTCATCATCATCATAATCATCATCGTCATCGTCATCATCATCATCATTGTCATCATCATCATAATCATCATCGTCATCATCATCGTCATCATCATCGTCAACACCGCCAGTGACGATCATCTGAACCGCTCCTAAAGCTTCCCCTAGGTCGACTCGGCCTCAAATGAGTACCTCGTTTGCGGTGTGGAAAGATCATCGCCACTTGGGGAGACAAAGGCGGACGGGCGTGGTGCTGGCCACCCACCCCCTCGTGTGCCACAGCGCCGGTAGCCTTCATAGGTGCTGCTACTCGCTAACAGCACTTGCCCCTACAGCCTGTTACAGAATATATGTGGACGCTGCCCTCTGGGACGTTGCCCTGTCACGCTGCCCCCTGGGACACTGCCCATGTGACGCTGCCCTGAGACGCTGCCCCTTGGACGCTGGCTCTAAGGTTTTTTCGGTAAAGTCACGTAGGTAAAATAATAATAATACAATAAAATAATAAGAATAAATGAAAATAACTGAATTAAATCAAGATACAGTCAATTTGGCTGTGACGGTCCCACCTGAAGACGGAGACTTGTGTTGCCTCCGAAACGTCGTGATTTAATTCAGTTATTTTCATTTATTATTATTTTATTTTATCATAATTTATTTTCATCTTCTTGGTTCTTTCGGCGAAGTCACGTAGAAGGGAAGTAATAAAATAATAAAATAAAACATAATAAAATAATTCTCACGACGTTTCGGCCACAACGCAAGCAGCCATCCTCAGGTGAAAACCAGGTCTGTCGAGGCGACAGCGTCTGGTTTTCACCTGAGGACGGCTGCTTGCGTTGTGGCCGAAACGTCGTGAGAATTATTTTATTATGTTTTATTTTTTATTATTTTATGATTTCCCTTCTACGTGACTTTACCGAAAGAACCAAGAAGATGACTCCCTGCAGTCACGAAAGCTTTACATCGAAATTTATTTTCATTTATTATAATTTTATTTTATCATAATTTTTTCACCCACGTGACTTTACGGAAAACACCCGAAGAGTATGAATCGTTGCAGTCACGAAAGCTTCAAATCTAGAATTCCTTGGACGCTGCACCTGAGACCCTGCCCCGTGACGCTCCCTCTGAGACGCTGCCCCCTGGGGGGGTGGGGGTGGTGCGACGCTGCCCTCACCTGTAGGAGGCTGCCCATGACAGACGCCAACACCGCCATGGCGATGCACACAACGCCGTAGAGGAGGCCTGGGGGGAGGGGAGGGGTGAGCGAGGAATCAGAGCGCGTTGGGTTACCAGGAGCGAGGTGTCGCGTGACACGCCACGTGGCGCGAGGCAATCTGCCTCTGCTGCTGTTTGTTGTTGTTGTCGTTGTTGTTGTTGTGCAAAATTTTTTTTTTAAAGAGAAAAACAGCCTTGAGCGGTTCCCGAAGGAGCTGTGCTCATTTCCTTGGTTCTTTCGGTAAAGTCACGTAGAAGGGAAATAATAAAATAATAAAAATAAAACATAATAAAATACAATTCTCACGACGTTTCGGCCACAAACGCAAGCAACCGTCCTCAGGTGAAGAACAGGTGTGTCGGTAAAGTCACGTAGAAGGGAAATAATAAAATAATAAAAATAAAACATCATAAAATACAATTCTCACGCCCTGTTCCGAAGGCGATCTACACTGATGAGTCCCAGTGAGAATGAAACCCGCCCACAAGTCGCCACTTTGTCTCACCCACTGCCCCAGTTCTGATGGCGGTCTACACTGATGAGTCCCAGTGAGGATGAAACCCGGCCCACAAGTCGCCACTTTGTCTCACTACTGCTCTGTTCCGATAGCGGTCTACACTGATGAGTCCCAGTGAGAATGAAACCCGGCCCACAGTCGCCACTTTGTCTCACTACTGCCCTGTTACGATGGCGGTCTGCACTGATGAGTCCCAGTGAGAATGAAACCCGGCCCACAATTTGCGCGCTTTGTCTCAACGCTGCCCCCGTTCTGATAGCGGTCTACGCTGATGATTCCTAATGAGCATGAAACCCGGCCCACAGTCGCCACTTTGTCTCACCACTGCCCCTGTTACGATAGCGGTCTACGCTGATGAGTCCCAACGAGGACGAAACCCCCGGCCCCGCGAGTTGCGCGCTTTAAAGGGACACCGCGCGACCCAGCGGGCAAACCCCGACGACGTCTCCTGGCACAACTGAAGGCACCAAAAAAAGGGGGGGGCCCCCCACCCCCCCCGCCCCCCCCGCCCCCCCCCCCTTACGTACTGGCGGCCATGGAGAGGCGCGAGAGGGTGCGTGGGTCGAGGCCCGGGCAGCACGGCCTCACGAGGTCCTCCACCGTCACGGCGGCCAGAGCGTTGATGCTGGAGGAGACCGTGCTGAGCACGTGGGGGGGGGGGGGGGGCACGTGGGGGGAGGGGGGTAGGACGTGGGGGGAGGGGGGTAGGACGTGGGGGGAGGGGGGTAGGATGTGGGGGGAGGGGGGAGGACGTGGGGGGGAGGGGGGTAGGGCGTGGGGGGAGGGGGGGTAGCACGTGGGGGGGGGGGGGGGTGGCACGAAGACAAACTTTCTGGTTATCACCTGATGAATCAGGTTGTAGTTGTCGTAGTCGTCATCATCCCACGAATTGTCACGGTTCTCGTAGCTCAACCTCGCGTGTGCGGGGCCACACTCTCCGACAAACACCGCAGTGACAAGGACACGTTACCCCCCCCCCCGCCCCCCCCTCAAGGTCTACCAAGGCCGTAGCCATGGTGTCAACATTGGGGGGGACCAAATCTTCCAGGGGGTCTGGGGGTCCCGACCCAGAAAAATATCAAAATTTTGAAACAAAATTTCTGCCTAAAATATTAAAAAATTCACTCACACATGGGATGGACTTTTTATTTATATTTACCAATAATATTCTTAGGTTTCTTCGGTAAAGTCACGTAGGTAAAACATTAAAATTAATAAAAGTAAAATAAAATAAAAATCACGACGTTTCGGAGGCAACACAAGCTTCCGTCTTCAGGTGGAACCGTCACAGCCACGACAGCTGTATCAAGTAAGTGAGAGATTACAAGAGCTACCTATATAATGGTAGCTCTTGTAATCTCTCATTTACTTGATACAGCTGTCGTGGCTGTGACGGTTCCACCTGAAGACGGAAGCTTGTGTTGCCTCCGAAACGTCGTTATTTTTATTTTATTTTACTTTTATAAATTTTAATGTTTTACCTACGTGACTTTACCGAAAAAACCTAAGAATATGAATCCTTGCAGTCACGAAAGCTTCACATCTAGAATTTACCAATAATGTCTAATAGTGCATTGAATTACATGGTTCTGTTTTTACTTTTTTTTTTTACCATTTCTTGTATCGTTGTATGTAATGGCAGAGATTAGGGATTGATAAAGTACAACCATAACCACAATCATATAAACAGAAATCTACGCTTCTTGGTTCTTTCGGTAAAGTCACGTAGAAGGGAAATAATAAAATAAAATCAATAAAACATAATAAAATAATTATTTTAAAATAAAACATAAAAAAATATTATTTTATTATGTGTTATTTTTTTATTATTATTTCCCTTCTACGTGAAAATAAAATATTTTTTTAATTATGCTTTACTTTTATTATTTTATTATTTCCCTTCTACGTGACTTTACCGAAAGAACCAAGAAGATGAATCCCTGCAGTCACGAAAGCTTTAAATCGAAAAAGAAATCTATACGCATTGATTTATATGAAGGCAAGTCCAGATATTGTGGCCAAGGTTTAGCAAAGTGTTGTTTTTATTTACATAGCATAGACATTCTTTTCATAGCAATATATTTGGCGGGGACATTTTGAGCACATTTGAATATTATATATCATAATTACGAGCCTTGGGGGATTATGTTTCCGACCGTGATTTATTTTCCCGTGTCAGCCCCCAGGCTGTGGAACGCTCTTCCACCAAACATCGGAAAGATCTCTCTCTCTCTTCTTCCTGGTTCTTTCGGTAAAGTCACGTAGAATGGAAAGAATAAAATAATAAAATAAAACATAATAAAATAATTCTCACGACGTTTCGGCCACAACGCAAGCAGCCGTCCTCAGGTGAAGACCAGGTCTGTTTAATTTTTATTATTTTATTATTTCCATTCTACGTGACTTTTACCGAAAGAACCAAGAAGATGAATCCCTGCAGTCACGAAAGCTTTAAATCGAAAAATCTCTCTCTCTGTCTGGAGCACAATTTTGTTTAAAAATTGCGGTTTTTTTTAAACCCCTATTTTTAAACGCTTCCGCTTATTCAACTTTGAGTTCATTTAGTAAATGGATTTTAATTTTTTGTATTAATAATGTCATTATTTTTATGCAGCTGCTGCTGTGTCCTGTACAGCGCTTTGATATTATTGATGAAGAGCCGCTCTATAAATGGAATTACACTGGTAGGAACCACCTGGTTCCACCAGCCCACAGGGGATTATTGTGTCCGTCCGTCCGTCGTGAATCCAAAAATTGGGAGGGGTGGGGCTGGGTGAAGAGGGGAATGTGGGGAGGGGCTGGGTGGGGGGTGGGAGGGGTGGGGCTGGGTGGGGAGGGGCTGGTCACCCCGTGGTGCCCTTATAAAACTCAACGTTTCACCTACTCACGCCGGCTTGTGCCCGCCCTCACAGTCGGGCATATTTGCGGAATACACCACGCCGCCGTTGACCCTGGCCATTGACCGAGAAACCCAACGTTCCTACCAGCTCCCTCTGCAGCAGAAATGTGTTCATTATCGTTGTTCTTATTATCACTACTACCGGTGTATGCCAAACTGGGTAACGCACTGTCCACGTTTTGTCTACGCGACGAACCATTTTTACTCATCGGCTTCGTGTGTCGGGGTTGGCTGCGGGGTTTAACGACGCCACATCGATATTCAACCTCGTAATAATAATAAGAACAACAGCAGCAGCAGTAGCAGCATCACCAGCACAACGTTCAACACGTGCATCGCTAAACACTCGTCTGCCTGTCAATGGTGACAAGAGCAGTAGTTGCTGTGCCAATGTTGAGATCTGCTGGCTGCTGCTGCCCAAAGACGAGAGAGGCTTCAGCAGAGAGAGAGAAAGTTTGCATACCGTGTCAACCCGCACGGTTTTACCCCGTTTTCTTGTACAGGGAAATTGAGTTTTTTCAGGTCCATAGGCGCACAGCCGTTTCAATACGGGCAAAACAAAAATTGCGTTTATTCGTTGGTGTTTCTCCCTTGTGATGGGACTGTGATGTATGATGAACGCTGAGATTATAAGTGGCACGGGGTGATCGATAAGTTCTGAATTGGTCCGTAATAAGGTAGGGCACTGATAAGAGGTTGACAGGGATGCAGTGGTGAGTGTGCTAGTGGTGAGTGTGCTAGTGGTGAGTGTACTCGTAGTGTTTGTGCTAGTGATGAGTGTACTAGTGGTGAGTGTACTAGTGGTGAGTGTACTAGTGGTGAGTGTAGTGGTGAGTGTACTAGTGGTGAGTGTAGTGGTGGTGAGTGTAGTGGTGAGTGTACTAGTGGTGAGTGTAGTGGTGGTGAGTGTAGTGGTGAGTGTCGTAGTGGTGAGTGTCCTAGTGGTGAGTGTACTAGTGGTGAGTGTTCTCGTGGTGAGTGTAGTAGTGGTGAGTGTACTAGTGGTGGTGAGTGTAGTAGTGGTGAGTGTACTAGTGGTGAGTGTACTAGTGGTGGTGAGTGTAGTAGTGGTGAGTGTACTAGTGGTGAGTGTACTAGTGGTGAGTGTAGTGGTGAGTGTACTAGTGGTGAGTGTAGTAGTAGTGAGTGTAGTGGTGAGTGTAGTGGTGGTGATCGTCTATTCGTTTAGTGTTTCTCCCTTGTGATGAGACTTTGTAGGATGAACGCTGAGATTTATAAGTGGCACGGGGTGACTGATAAGTTCTGAATTGGTCTGTAATAAGGTAGGGCACTGATAAGGGATCGCAGGTTTGAGTTCCCGTCCTGTTACTGTTCCTCTCTCAAAGGAGGGCAGGCAACACGTGGGTTTAATGTGCGGTCTCGGTGGGTCTCTCTGGGTCTCCATCAGAGGTCGCAAACGGGTTTTGATTCCTTACCCGTACCCGTACCCGGCCGCACCAGGGTCGCAAACGGGTACCCGTACCCAGCCGTACCCGTACCCTACCCGTACCCGGCTGGGTACGGGTAGGGGTAGGGTACGGGTATCGGGTACCTGATTGCGATCTCTGGGATGAAGCCATGTTGCAGGCGCGGGTGGGTTGATTCTAGGAACTTGAATTGTGAGAAGAGACAAGACGTTGGGAAATGAGTGACAAACGGTGACTCACCAGTGACTCACGGCCTACCCGTACCCGGCCGCACCAGGGTTGCAAACGGGTACCCGTACCCGGCAGGGTACTGGGTAGCCGGGTATCGGGTAGGGTACGGGTATCGGGTACCCAGTTGCGACTTCTGGTCTCCATGCGTCTCTTACTTTCTCTATCGGTCTCTATGGGGGCCTTTGTCTCCCTAGTGCCGGTGTTCACACACCCGTATCAGGTACTTCACTGAAGGCTGAGCACACACACACAGACACACACACACGCACACACACGAACACGCACACACACACGAACACGCAGACACACTCCACGTAGTCAAGATCCACTTGGGTTCGTGTTTAAACTGCTGGGGACAAAGTGCTTTTGAAAGGGGGTTTCGTGTCAAATGGATGTTCTTTCTTAGTCATCTCACCTGCCCTGCTGCCCCACCACCACCACTATCTCACTCACACCTGTGTTCCCCCAATGATAATAATACGAACAATGAAGTGGATTTACAGGCGCACTTAAACAACGGGGCCTGAGAACACCCCATGCGTGTATAGTGTAGTGTATAGTGTAGTATAAAGTGTAGTGTAGAGTGTAGTATAAAGTGTAGTGTATAGCGTAGTGTTGAGTGTATAGTGTAGCAGCTACTACACGTGCAGCTACTACACGTGCAGCTACTGCACGTGCAGCTACTACACGTGTAGCTACTACACGTGTAGCTACAACACGTGCAGCTACTACACGTGCAGCTACTACACGTGTAGCTACTACACGTGTAGCTACAACACGTGTAGCTACAACACGTGTAGCTACTACACGTGTAGCTACTACACGTGTAGCTACTACATGTGTAGCTACAACACGTGCAGCTACTACACGTGTAGTAGCTACTACACGTGTAGTAGCTACTACACGTGCAGCTACTACACGTGTAGTAGCTACTACACGTGTAGTAGCTACTATACGTGTAGTAGTTACTGCACATGTAGTAGCTACTTGTGCTACCAGGATCATCCGGCACGAACCCAGACTCTCTCACACACGCTCAACCCACCACCACTCACACACACACACACACCCACGCACACACACACGCACACACACGCACCCACACACCCACACCCACACACACACCCACACACACGCACACACCCACACACATGCACACACACACACACTGCCCCCTCGCCACCAACTGCCCCTCACCACCCACTGCCCCCTCACCACCCACTGCCCTTCACGAGAAAGAGAGAGACGCAAACTCCAAATATACAGCAGCAGGCGTCAGGGTCGGGATCGAACCCACGACCTCCTGTGCACCAGGCGAGGTAGTTAACATCTCCTCGCCACCGTGATGATGATGAGAGACGCAAACTCCAAATATACAGCAGCAGGCGTCAGGGTCGGGATCGAACCCACGACCTCCTGTGCACCAGGCGAGGTAGTTAACATCTCCTCGCCACCGTGATGATGATGAGAGACGCAAACTCCAAATATACAGCAGCAGGCGTCAGGGTCGGGATCGAACCCACGACCTCCTGTGCACCAGGCGAGGTAGTTAACATCTCCTCGCCACCGTGATGATGATGATAATGAGAGAGAGACGCAAACAGGGTCGGGATCGAACCCACGACCTCCTGTGCACCAGGCGAGGTAGTCAACATCTCACTCACCTGAGCGTTCCGCTGTAGGCGCAGGCCACGAAGAGGCCTGGGACGCCAGGGAAATCCCGCAGGATGTCGAGGGTCAAGTAGGGGATGAGCTGCAGATGAACACCAAGAGCGTCAACATCATCATCAGCAGCAGCAGCAGCGTTAGCAGCAGCAGCAACATCACCAGTGTCATCATCAGCACGGTCATCATCAGCAGCGTCGTCATCAGCGTTAGCAGCAGCAGCATCACCAGTATCATCATCAGCACGAGCATCATCAGCAGCAGGATCATCATCAGCATGATCATCATCAACAGCAGGATCATCATCAGCAGCATCATCAGCCATCATCATCGGCAATAGCAACAATAACATCATCTCCATCAGCAGCATCATCAGCCATCATCATCGGCAACAGCAACAATAGCATAATCTGCATCAACAGAATCAACAGCTATCATCAGCGGTAGCAGGATGATTAGGTGAAATGTTATAGCAGCCAAATGCTCTAAATGTGTGATGTTGATTTTCATTGTACCAGTGAGATGCATTGTACCAGTGAGACGCATTGTAGCAATGAGACACATTGTACCAATGAAACACATTTTACCAATGAAACACATTGTACCAATGAAACACATTGTACCAATGAAACGCATTGTACCAATGAAACTCATTGTACCAATGAAACACATTGTAGCAATGAAACACATTGTACCAATGAGACACATTGTACCAATGAAACACATTGTAGCAATGAAACACATTGTAGCAATGAAACGCATTGTACCAATGAAACACATTGTAGCAATGAGACACATTATACCAATGAAACAAATTGTACCAATGAGACACATTGTAGCAATGAGACACATTGTAGCAATGAAACACATTGTATCAATGAAACACATTGTACCAATGAAACACATTGTACCAATGAAACACATTGTACCAATGAAACACATTGTAGCAATAAAACACATTGTACCATTGAAACACATTGTGCCAATGAAACACATTGTAGCAATGAAACACATTGTAGCAATGAAACACATTGTAGCAATAAAACATTGTACCAATGAAACACATTGTACCAATGAAACACATTGTACCATTGAAACACATTGTGCCAATGAAACACATTGTAGCAATGAAACACATTGTAGCAATGAAACACATTGTAGCAATGAAACACATTGTAGCAATGAAACGCATTGTAGCAATGAAACACATTGTACCAATGAAACACATTGTAGCAATAAAACACATTGTACCAATGAAACACATTGTACCAATAAAACACATTGTACCATTGAAACACATTGTGCCAATGAAACACATTGTAGCAATGAAACACATTGTAGCAATGAAACACATTGTAGCAATGAAACTCATTGTAGCAATGAAACACATTGTACCAATGAGACATTGTACCAATGAGACACATTGTACCAATGAGACACATTGTACCAATGAGACACATTGTACCAATGGAACACATTGTACCAATAAAACACATTGTACCATTGAAACACATTGTGCCAATGAAACACATTGTAGCAATGAAACACATTGTAGCAATGAAACACATTGTAGCAATGAAACACATTGTAGCAATGAAACACATTGTACCAATGAGACATTGTACCAATGAGACACATTGTACCAATGAGACACATTGTACCAATGAGACACATTGTACCAATGGAACACATTGTACCAATGAAACACATTGTACCAATGAGACATTGTACCAATGAGACACATTGTACCAATGAGACACATTGTACCAATGAAACACATTGTACCAATGAAACACATTGCACCAATAAAACGCATTGTACCAATGAAACGCATTGTACCAATGAGACACATTGTACCAATGAGACACATTGTACCAATGAGACACATTGTATCAATGAAACAATGATTTAACAGAGGGTGACCTGCAGAGCTCTGGCAAGTGTTGGCAGCTGAAGCATCAGCAGCAGCTGGAGCAGCAGCTGCAGCTGGAGCAGCAGCAGCAGCTGGAGCATCAGCAGCAGGAGCAGCTGGAGCAGCAGAAGCATCAGCTGAAGCAGCAGCTGGAGCATCAACAGCAGCGGAAGCAGCAGCAGCTGCAGCAGAAACAACAGCAGCAGCAGCAGCAGAAGCAGCAGCAGTATCAGCAGCAGCTGAAGCATCAACAGCAGCGGAAGCAGCAGCAGCTGCAGCAGAAACAACAGCAGCAGCAGAAGCAGCAGCAGAAGCAGCAGCAGCAGTATCAGCAGCAGCTGAAGCAGCAGCAGCAGCTGGAGCAGCAGCAGCAGCTGGAGCAGCAGCAGCTGCAGCAGAAGCAGCAGCAGCAGCTGCTGCAGCAGAAGCAGCAGCAGAAGCAGCAGCAGCTAAAGCAGCAGCAGCTGGAGCAGCAGCAGCTGGAGCAGCAGCAGCAGCAGCAGAAGCAGCTGGAGCAGCAGCAGCAGAAGCAGCAGCAGCAGCAGAAGTAGCAGCAGCTGAAGCAGCAGCAGCTGGAGCAGCAGCTGGAGCAGCAGCAGCTAAAGCAGCAGCAGCAGCTGAAGCAGCTGGCAGCAGCAGCAGCAGCAGCAGCCGCGACGCACCTGGTCAGAAGCACCGACGATGCCGGCGGTCCAGGGGTCGCAGTCGTGGTAGATGGTGAACATGATGAGGCCGGAGAGCACGGCACACGACAGGATGAGCCACAGGCCGAGCAGGTTGTAATACAGAGACCTGGGGCAATACCACAGAGACACATTCTAGACTTGAAGCTTTCGTGACTGCAGGGATTCATCTTCAGGTGGAGAACAGATGAGAGATCTCTTCTCCACCTGAAGACGGCTGCTTGTGTTGTGGCCGAAACGTCGTGAGAATTATTTTATTATGTTTTATGTTTATTATTTTATTATTTCCCATTCTACGTGACTTTACCGACAGACCTGTTCTTCACCTGAGGACGGCTGCTTGCGTTGTGGCCGAAACGTCGTGAGAATAATTGTATTATGTTTTATTTTTATTATTTTATTATTTTCCTTCTACGTGACTTTAACGAAAGAACCAAGAAGAGGTCTCATAATGTCCCCGTGTGTCCAGTTGCGGCTGTTCACGATGCTATTGCCTGTCACGAGACGACTTATGAAGAGAAGAAGAGAGCCACTGTCGAGACATATCTTGGTAAGTCTTTCAAGAAAGTAGAAACACGAGCGCCAAAGGGAATTAGCATCTACATCTGCAGAACGTGAAGAACCAGTGGCATCTACATCTGCAGAACGTGAAGAACCAGTGGCATCTACATCTACAGAACGTGAAAAACCAGTGGCATCTACATCTGCAGAACATGAAGAACCAGTGGCATCTACACCTACAGAACATGAAGAGCCAGTGGCATCTATATCTGCAAAACATGAAGAACCAGTGGCATCTACATCTGCAGAACGTGAAGAACCAGTGGCATCTACATCTGCAGAACGTGAAGAACCAGTGGTATCTACATCTACAGAACATGAAGAACCAGTGGCATCTATATCTGCAAAACATGAAGAACCAGTGGCATCTACATCTACAGAACGTGAAGAACCAGTGGCATCTACATCTACAGAACGTGAAGAACCAGTGGCATCTACATCTGCAGAACGTGAAGAACCAGTGGCATCTACATCTGCAGAAACGTGAAGAACCAGTGGCATCTACATCTGCAGAACGTGAAGAACCAGTGGTATCTACATCTGCAGAACGTGAAGAACCAGTGGCATCTACATCTGCAGAACGTGAATAACCAGTGGCATCTACATCTGCAGAACGTGAAGAACCAGCAGGATCTACATCTGCAGAACGTGAAGAACCAGTGGCATCTACATCTGCAGAACGTGAATAACCAGTGGCATCTACATCTGCAGAACGTGAAGAACCAGCAGGATCTACATCTGCAGAACGTGAAGAACCAGTGGCATCTACATCTGCAGAACGTGAAGAACCAGCAGGATCTACATCTGCAGAACGTGAATAACCAGTGGCATCTACATCTGCAGAACGTGAAGAACCAGCAGGATCTACATCTGCAGAACGTGAAGAACCAGCGGCATCTACATCTGCAGAACGTGAATAACCAGTGGCATCTACATCTGCAGAACGTGAAGAACCAGCAGGATCTACATCTGCAGAACGTGAAGAACCAGTGGCATCTACATCTGCAGAACGTGAAGAACCAGCGGCATCTACATCTGCAGAACGTGAAGAACCAGTGGCATCTACATCTGTATAACATTAAGAACAAGTGGCAAATATATCTGCAGAACGTGAAGAACCAGCAGCATCTACAACTACAGAACGTGAAGAACCAGTGGCAACTCCAAACGCACTCACAGCTTTGCTTGTCGCAGGCTGCGGCAGGAGATGTAGCGCTGCACCTGGGACTGGTTGACGCCGTAGATGCCCGCCCAGGTGAACGTTCCGCCCACGATGATCGTCCAGAACGTGTGGCGACGCCGTGGGTCCGGGTCGAAACTGGCGCGGGTGGAGTGGGGAGGGGGGGTGAACAATGGTGCGTGGCGCAATGAGCGGTGGACAGACGGATTTCTGAAATTTGATGGTTTGGCAATGAGGATTGGGCGATGCTTCGAGGTCGGCATCGATGGGGTGGGACGGGTGGATATTTGCGAGGTGGACTTCGAGGTGGACAACGGTTGGTGGGGAGATTTAGATGTGGGACATTGATGGGTGGACAATCGGATTCTGAAATTAGATGGTTTGGCAATGGGGATTGGGCGACGCTTAGAGGTTGGCAGCGATGGATATTTGCGAGGTGGACTTAGAGGTGGACAACGATTGGTGGAGATTTAGATGTGGGACATTGATGGGTGGACAATCGGATTCTGAAATTTGATGGTTTGGCAATGAGGATTGGGCGACGCTTAGAGGTCAGCAGCGATGGGGTGGGACAGGTGGATATTTGCGAGGTGGACTTAGAGGTGGACAACGGTTGGTGGGGAGATTTAGATGTGGGACATTGATGGGTGGACAATCGGAGGTGGACATTGGTCAGTGGGCAACTATGGGTGAACAATGAGAGGTGGTCAAGCAACGGGTGGATAGCAACTGGTGGACAACGAAGTGGAAACCTCTGAGGGTGGACAATGAGCAGAGGAGCATGTTTCAATCGACTCACCAATGTGGAGTTTTTCACATTGTCGAGAAAAACTCCAAACAAAGACAAAGATCCCCCGTGTAGCCTTAACAGACTGTTGGGGCAAGTGCTGTTAGCCGAGGACCTAGGTAGGCAGGCACGGCACACGGGGGGGGGGGGGGTGGGTGGTCAACACCACGCCCGGCCGTCTTTGTCTCCCCAGTGGCGATGTTTACTACACACCGCACCAGGTACTCATTTGAAGTTGAGTCGACCTAGGGTAGGCCCAGGATCGGTTCAGACAATCGTCGCCGGTGTTGGCCGGGAATTCGAACTCGGGTCGCCGGGTTCGCAGCGCGGCGCGCCAACCTCTGCACCACCGCTCCCCCTCGCACCGGGTGGGAGATAAGGCTCGAAGCGCCGCACAGATGGATTTTCTTACTCGAGGAGGTTGAGACGGCCGCCCTCGGAGGAGACGTTGAACACGTGACTCAGGTCGCCCACCACGACGACTCCGCGCACGATGACCGACGCGAAACCGGCCACCATGATTCCCACCTGGAAGACGTCGGTCCAAACTACGGCCTTAAGGCCTCCCTGGCAAGAGGGGGGGGGGGGAGGGGGTGGACGCACAATCGACCTTTCAGAAACGCCGCTCCGGTCGTATCGCCCGCCTGTCCGTCCACTCGCCCACTCACCCATCCATCCACACATTCACTCACCCATCCACACATTAATTCACCCACCCATCCAATCACCCAAACACCCATCCATCCACTCACCCATCCACTCACCCACCCACTTATCCACTCACCCATCCACACATTCACTCACCCATCCACACATGTACTCACCCACCCATCCAATCACCCAAACACCCATCCATCCACTCACCCACCCACTTATCCACTCACCCATCCACACATTCACTCACCCATCCACACGTATTCACCCACCCATCCAACCACCCAAACACCCATCCATCCACTCACCCATCCACTCACCCACCCACTTATCCACTCACCCATCCACACATTCAATCACCCACTCACCCAATTACCCACCCATCCATCCACTCACCCACCCACCTATCCACTCAACCATGCATCCACTCACCCACCCACCCGCCCACTCACCCACCCATCCACTCACCAATCCACCTATCCACTCACTTACCCACCCACCCATACACACACCGTTCCATAAACCCATCCATTAGCCGACCCACTCATCGACCCACACACATTCTTATCCACTCACTCATCCACCTGCCCACCCATTCATCCACCCACCCATTCACCCACCCACCCATTCACCCACCTACTCACCGATCCTCTGACCCACCCATTAACCGACCCACTCATCTACCCACATTCTCATCTACTCATTCACCCGCCCACCCATCTACCCATCTAACCACCCATCCACCCACACACCCACTAATCGACGCACCCACTCATCTGCTCACCCACCCATCAACCAAACCCACTCGTCCACCCACATTCTCATCCATCCACTCATCCACCCACCGATCCACCGAAGGTGATGGATGATGGTGATGAGTGATGGGCGATGTTGATGGGTGGTGATGGGCGATGTTGATGGTGATAGTGATGGGTGATAGTGATGGTGATAGTGATGAGTGATGGGCGATGTTGATGGGTGGTGATGGGTGATGTTGATGGTGATGTTGATGGTGATGGGCGATGTTGATGGGTGGTGATGTTGATGGTGATGTTGATGGTGATGGGCGATGTTGATGGGTGGTGATGTTGATGGGTGATGTTGATGGTGATGTTGATGGTGATGGGCGATGTTGATGGGTGGTGATGTTGATGGTGATGTTGATGGTGATGTTGATGGTGATGTTGATGTTGATGGTAAGTGCTCACCATGGTGCAGTAGAAAGTGCAAATGATGCCGGTCGACACCACGGCACCCCACAGGTCGAACCCCGTCACTGGACAAAGACAACAACAACATCAACAACTACAACAACAACAACATCCACCACGTGACCAAAACGTACACAACACCCACCACGTGACCACAACGTGAACCAACAACCACAACAGCGAACCACAACAACAGCAACAACAATGTCAACCACAGCCACCACCACCACCACAACCAGAAGGTCAACAACAAGGCGTGGGTGTGACGTCACGGTGCGGGTCACCTTGATTGAGGGCCAGAGCCGGAGCGAAGATCACGATGCCCGTGTACAGCGTCTGTGAAGAACACAGAGACATTGAATATCGTGTACAGCGTCTGTGAAGAACACAGAGACATTGAATATCGTGTACAGCGTCTGTGAAGAAGACAGCGACATTGAATATCGTGTACAGCGTCTGTGAAGAAGACAGAGACATTGAATATCGTGTACAGCGTCTGTGAAGAACACAGCGACATTGAATATTGTGTACAGCGTCTGTGAAGAACACAGCGGCATTGAATATCGTGTACAGCGTCTGTGAAGAACACAGCGGTATTGAATATCGTGTACAGCGTCTGTGAAGAACACAGAGACATTGAATATTGACTACAGCGTCTGTGAAGAAGACAGCGGCATTGAATATTGTGTACAGCGTCTGTGAAGAACACAGCGGCATTGAATATCGTGTACAGCGTCTGTGAAGAACACAGCGACATTGAATATTGTGTACAGCGTCTGTGAAGAACACAGAGACATTGAATATTGTGTACAGCGTCTGTGAAGAACACAGAGACATTGAATGTTGAATACAGCGTCTGTGAAGAACACAGAGACATTGAATATTGACTACAGCGTCTGTGAAGAAGACAGCGACATTGAATATTGACTACAGCGTCTGTGAAGAAGACAGCGACATTGAATATTGAATACAGCGTCTGTGAAGAACACAGAGACATTGAATATCGTGTACAGCGTCTGTGAAGAACACAGAGACATTGAATATTGACTACAGCGTCTGTGAAGAAGACAGAGACATTGAATATCGTGTACAGCGTCTGTGAAGAAGACAGCGACATTGAATATCGTGTACAGCGTCTGTGAAGAAGACTAGCGACATTGAATATTGACTACAGCGTCTGTGAAGAACACAGAGACATTGAATATTGACTACAGCGTCTGTGAAGAAGACAGCGACATTGAATATTGACTACAGCGTCTGTGAATAAGACAGAGACATTGAATATTGACTACAGCGTCTGTGAATAAGACAGAGACATTGAATATTGACTACAGCGTCTGTGAAGAAGACAGCGACATTGAATATCGTGTACAGCGTCTGTGAAGAAGACAGCGACATTGAATATCGTGTACAGCGTCTGTGAAGAAGACAGCGACATTGAATATTGACTACAGCGTCTGTGAATAAGACAGAGACATTGAATATTGACTACAGCGTCTGTGAAGAAGACAGCGACATTGAATATCGTGTACAGCGTCTGTGAAGAACACAGAGACATTGAATATCGTGTACAGCGTCTGTGAAGAAGACAGCGACATTGAATATAGAATACAGCGTCTGTGAAGAACACAGCGACATTGAATATTGACTACAGCGTCTGTGAAGAAGTCAACGACTTGTCGGTGAAGAAGCCAGCGACTAGGCCTCACCACAGAGCACCCAGACGCATGTCCGTTTCACCCCCGGCACACCACATCAAGTGTAGCTCTTGTCACGTGGCTCATAGAGCCAGAGACTAATGGCCCCCTATTGTTCAGTGTTCATTCAAAAAGGCTCAAAGAGCCAGACTCATGGCCCCCCTATTGTTCAGTGTCCATTCAAAAGGCTCAAAGAGCCAGACTCATGGCCCCCCTATTGTTCAGTGTTCATTCAAAAGGCTCAAAGAGCCAGACTCATGGCCCCCCTATTGTTCAGTGTTCATTCAAAAGGCTCAAAGAGCCAGACTCATGGCCCCCCTATTGTTCAGTGTTCATTTAAAAAGGCTCAAAGAGCCAGACTAAGGGCCCCCTATTGTTCAGTGTTCATTTAAAAAGGCTCAAAGAGCCAGACTAAGGGCCCCCTATTGTTCAGTGTTCATTTAAAAATGCTCAAAGAGCCAGACTAAGGCCCCCCTATTGTTCAGTGTTCATTCAAAAAGGCTCATAGAGCCAGACTAATGGCCCCCTATTGTTCAGTGTTCAATTAAAAAGGCTCAAAGAGCCAGACTAAGAGCCCCCTATTGTTCAGTGTTCATTCAAAAAGGCTCAAAGAGCCAGAATAATGACCACCTATTGTTCAGTGTTCATTCAAAAAGGCTCAAAGAGCCAGACTAATGCCCCCCTATTGTTCAGTGTTCATTCAAAAAGGCTCAAAGAGCCAGACTAAAGGCCCCCTATTGTTCAGTGTTCATTCAAAAGGCTCAAAGAGCCAGACTAAGGCCCCCCTATTGTTCAGTGTTCATTCAAAAAGGCTCAAAGAGCCACACTAAGAGCCCCCTATTGTTCAGTGTTCATTCAAAAAGGCTCATAGAGCCAGACTAAGGCCCCTCTATTGTTCAGTGTTCATTTAAAAAGGCTCAAAGAGCCAGACTAAGGCCCCTCTATTGTTCAGTGTTCATTTAAAATGCTCAAAGAGCCAGACTAAGAGCCCCCTATTGTTCAGTGTTCATTCAAAAAGGCTCAAAGAGCCAGACTAATGGCCCCCTATTGTTCAGTGTTCATTCAAAAAGGGCTCAAAGAGACAGACTAAGGGCCCCCTATTGTTCAGTGTTCATTCAAAAAGGCTCAAAGAGCCAGACTAATGGCCCCCTATTGTTCAGTGTTCGTTCAAAAAGGCTCAAAGAGCCAGACTAAGTCTTCCCTATGTTTCAGGGTCGATTCAAGCCACTAACTGAGCCAGAATAAGGCTCCCTCAGGGTTTAATGTCAATTCAAAAGACTAACTGAGCCAGACTAAGGCTCCCCATGGGTTCAGTGTGAATTCAGGAGGTTCGCAGAGGCAGACTAAGGCTCCCCATGGGTTCAATGCCAATTCAAGCGACTGAGCCAGACTAAGGCTCCCCTAGGGTTCAGTGATAATTCAAGCGACTGAGCCAGACTAAGGCTCCCCATGGGTTCAATGTGAAATCAGGAAGTTTGCAGAGGCAGACTAAGGCTCCCCATGGGTTCAATGTGAATTCAGGAGGTTCGCAGAGGCAGACTAAGGCTCCCCATGGGTTCAATGCCAATTCAAGCGACTGAGCCAGACTAAGGCTCCCCATGGGTTCAGTGATAATTCAAGCGACTAACCCAGACTAAGGCTCCCCATGGGTTCAATGTGAAATCAGAAGGTTTGCAGAGGCAGACTAAGGCTCCCCTAGGGTTCAGTGTCAACGTCACCGTGGCCGGGACCCGTGATGGAGATGCACGTGGGGGGGTGGTGGGGGGTGGTGGGGGGTGGTGGGGGGTGGTGGGGGGTGGTGGGGGGTAGCGCCGTGGGCTGATAAGCGTCTTGGCTGGGTGTGCGAATCGCTGTTGTTGGTCGTTCCACCCTACCGGCTGTAACAATGAACCACCCACCAGCCGTCTCCATGCGTGACGGCGAAGGTGGCGATGTTGGAGGTGGTTACTTTGGTAAACAAAAAACAAAGACAAAGATTCCTCTCCCAACCCCTCCGCATAGACTGTAACAGACTTTTGGGGCAAGTGCTGTTAGCGAGTGGCATCGGCTATGAAGGCCGGCATGGCACACGAGAGGGGGTGGGTGGCCAGCACCACGCCCGACCGCCTTGTCTCCCTGGCTGCGATGATTACACATCGCACCAGGTTACTCGTTTGAGGCTGAGTCGACCTAGGGGAGGATCAGGACCTGTGTTGGTCGTGAGCGAGAATCGAACTCGGAAAATGCCGAGTTCGTAGCGCGGCACGCAGACCACTACAGTACTGTTCATTTTAGTAACCATTACCACCATCACCCTTAACATCAAACTATTTTTACATCTTCCTCCATCGTAACCATAACCACCACAATCAACAATGTCATGAACAACAAACCCGATCCTTAAATTATCGTCACCAGCAACATCAACACCGTCATCATCATCATTACCACTACCACCATCATCTAGCATTCTCAGTGAATCATTATCACCATCATCATCTCCAACATCATCACCATCATCATCAACACCGTCATCATCATCACCACTACCACCATCATCTCGTATTCTCAGTGAATCATCACCATCATCATCTCCAACATCATCACCATCATCATCAACACCGTCATCACCATCATCATCACCACTACCACCAACATCCTCAACCTATTGTTCAGTTTCATCATTGCCACCACAATCAATGTCACCACCTCAACCACCATCATCACCATCACCATCATCTCTCAGTGAATCATCATCACCATCATCATCACCAACATCATCATCACCATTATCACCATCATCGCCATCATCTCGTATCCTTAGTGACTCATCATCATCACGATCATCATCATCATTGTCGCCATCATCTCGTATCTTTAAGTGAATCATCATCATCAACATCATCATCATCACCATCATCACCATCATCATCACCACCATCATCACCACCATTGTCACCATCACCACCACCATCATCACCATCATCATCGCCATCATCACCACCGTCGCCATAATCTCGTATCCTTAGTTACTCATCATCATCATCACCACCATCATCATCACCACCATCATCACCACCATCATCACCACCATCATCATCACCACCACCATCATCATCATCATCACCACCGTCGCCATCATCTCTTATCCTTAGTTACTCATCCTCACCACCACCACCATCATCACCACCATCATCATCACCATCATCATCACCACCATCACCACCATCATCATCAACATCATCACCACCATCATCACCATCATCACCACCATCATCACCATCATCACCACCATCATCATCAACATCATCACCACCATCATCACCACCACCACCATCATCATCAACATCATCACCACCATCATCACCACCATCACCACCACCATCACCACCATCATCATCGCCACCATCTCCCACCGTCTGGATGATGTAGATGAAGGTGCCCGCGAGTCTCACGGTCTTGTTGAAGCGCTTCTCCAGGTACTGATGCGCGCGCCACACGACACAACATCACCACCATCATCACCATCATCACCATCACCACCGTCAAAGACAAAGATCCCCCGTGTAGCCTGAACAGAAGTGCTGTTAGCGAGCACCTATGAAGGCCGGCACGGCACACGAGGGGGTGGGTGGCCAGCACCACGCCCGGCCGCCTTTGTCTCCCCACCTATTAAACGTCACTTGTTTCGGCTACACGGTGCTGTGATTGGCACGGGCCAATCACACCACCATACTGATCATCATATTGATCGCCGTCATCGCGATCATCATCGTGATCACCGTCACAATGATCATCATCTTTATCATCGTGATCACCATCAGCATGATCGCCATCATAATGATCAGAATTCTGATCATCGCCATAATGATCATCAACACGATGACGATCACCATCATAATGGATCACCATCATAATGATCAGAATCCTGATCATCATAATGATCATCATCATGATGACGATCACCATCATAATGATCAGAATCCTGATCATCATCATAATGATCATCATCATGATGAGGATCACCATCATAATGATCAGAATCCTGATCATCGCCATAATGATCATCATCATGATGGTGATCACCATCATAATGATCAGAATCCTGATCATCATCATAATGATCATCACCATGATGACGATCACCATCATAATGATCAGAATCCTGATCATCATCATAATGATCATCATCATGATGGCGATCACCATCATAATGATCAGAATCCTGATCATCATCATAATGATCATCATCACCATGATGACGATCACCATCATAATGATCAGAATCCTGATCATCGTCATAATGATCATCACCATGATGGCGATCACCATCATAATGATCAGAATCCTGATCATCATCATAATGATCATCATCACCATGATGACGATCACCATCATAATGATCAGAATCCTGATCATCGTCATAATGATCATCACCATGATGGCGATCACCATCATAATGATCAGAATCCTGATCATCATCATAATGATCATCATCATGATGGCGATCACCATCATAATGATCAGAATCCTGATCATCATCATAATGATCATCATCACCATGATGAGGATCACCATCATAATGATCAGAATCCTGATCATCGCCATAATGATCATCATCATGATGACGATCACCATCATAATGATCAGAATCCTGATAGTCGTAATGATCATTAACATGATGACGACGACCATGATCACCATCATAACGATCATCTTCCTGATCATCATCATCAGCAGCGTCGTCGTCATCATGTAGCTGACGTTCAATTTGCCACGCGCCTGATGAACTAACGACCCCCCCCTTCATTCAATCAAGATGCTGATCATTGTGATGGTGATCATGATGATGGTGATCATGATGACGATGATCAAGATAATGATCAATATGATAGTGATCATGATGATGGTGATCATTATGATGATGATCACGATGATGATCATTGTGATGGTGATCATGATGATGATGATCATGATGACGATGATCGAGATGATGATCATTGTGACGGTGATCATGATGATGATGATCATGATGACGATGATCAAGATGCAGATCATTGTGACGGTGATCATGATGATGATGATCATGATGATGATGATCAAGATGATGATCGTTGTGATGGTGATCATGATGATGATCATGATGATGATGATCAGGATGATGATCATTGTGACGGTGATCACGATGATGATGATCATTACGACGATGATAAGGATGATGATCATTATGATGGTGATCATGATGATGATGATCAGGATGATGATCATTGTGACGGTGATCACGATGACGATGATCAGGATGATGATCATTGTGATGGTGATCATGATGATGGTGATCATGATGATGATGATCATTATGACGTTATCAGGATAATGATCATTATGATGATGATCATGATGATGATGATCAGGATGATGATCATTGTGACAGTGATCATGATGATGATTATTATGATGGTGATCACGATGGTGATCACGATGATGGCGATCAAGATGATGGTGGTGATCGTCACCATGATCGCCATCAGTCGGCAGATTATTTGGTGTCGCCGCCGCTCAACAAGTGACGTTTAATAAGTGACGTTTCGGGAAACGGCCCTTCTTCAGAGCAAATGGTTCCAAAGCACTAATCCATCCCTTCGTAGCACATGCAGATGGTGGTGACCATCATCATGATCGTCATAGATTTGAAGCTTTCGTGACTGCAGGTATTCATACTCTCTGATTCTTTCGGTAAAGTCACGTAGGTATAAAAATAAAACACAAATACAAAAATAAATAAAAATCACGACGTTTCGATTGCAACACAAGCAATCATCATCAGGTGAGAAACCCACGGCAAGACATTTTTTTGCTGAAGGTTTGTTTTCTTGCGTGTTTCCCCCACCTGATGATGATTGCTCGTGTTGCAATAGAAACGTCTTGATTTTTTATTTTTATTTCATTTCATACCCACGTGACTTTACCGAAAGATCCAGAGAAGCATGATCATCATCTGATGAAGGCACCGATATCACGCTCGACAACGATCCACTCCACACAAGGTAAGGAAGGGGGGAGAGGTCGGTCGGGGGTTGGTTGCCAAACCTCGTTGGTGCTGGTGATGCCCAGACGATAGAAGACGGGCAGATAAACCTCGGCAGTGACCACCACCACCACGCCGTAGGTCAATCCGAAAATCCAGAACATCGCCCCGTAGCAGTAGACCTCGGCCGGTGTGCCCAGCACCGTCACGGCCGACATGAAACTCGCGGTGAGAGACAACGCCACGGGCAAGGCTCCCATCTGCCGTCCGCCCGTCAGGAACTCCTCCGTGCTCTGCTGGCCACGGGCTACAACGGCGTAGTAGACTCCGATCGACGCCGAGATGAGCAGCATGGCCGCGAACACCAGGTAGTCCCACACCACGAAGGAGCCAGCAGTCGGCGACATTGGTGGTGGTGGTGGTGGAGGTGGTGGTGGAGGTGATGGTGGAGGTGGTGGTGGTGGTGGTGGAGGTAGTGGAGGTGGTGGAGGTGGTGGAGGTGGTGGTGGTGCTAACGATGGTGGAGGTGGTGGTGAAGGTGGTGGAGGTGGAGGTGGTGGAGGTGGTGCTGGTGGTGGAGGTGGTGGAGGTGATGGAGGTGGTGATGGAGGTGGCGGAAGTGGCGGAGGTGGTGGTGCTAACGATGGTGGAGGTGGTGAAGGTGGAGGTGGTAGTGAAGATGGTAGTGAAGGTTGTGGTGGAGGTGGTGGTGGTGTTTTTGGTGGTGCTAACGGTGGTGGTGATAACAGCAGTGGAGGTGGGTGTGCTTACGGTGGTGGTGCTAACGGTGGTGGTGTGAACGGTGGTGGTGGTGGTGATAACGGTGGTTCAACACGACCTCAGAGCTGTGATGTGAGATGTGATCTTATGTGAGCTGATGTGAGCTAATGTGAGATGTAGATCAGATGCTTGGTGACGTCTTGGACTCGCAGCTTTCACTCAACGCGGATGATCTAATCGGTTGAAGTCAGGACAACGGTTGTGATGATGATTTTTTTCCCGAGTTTGAAGAAGAGACTCAAAATAAAACGACGCAATGTGGCGTCAGCGACCACAGAGGAATGGAGGAGGGGGGGGGGCAGTGGAATCTCGTCTCGAATTCCTCCGAGTAAAAATAAATAAATACAAATAAACCACCGGGGAGTGAGTCACCGTGGAACTCAACAAACGTGGGTTCGTCTCCTCTGAGATTCCCCGAAGAACCGGGCGAAATTCTACCCTGCCCCTACCACCATCACCACCACCACCATCCAAAATTCCCAAATCCGCAACTTGACATTCGGTTAGCAGAGCGAGTTGACGAGGAGGATGGAGTGAGTGAGTGATTGGAAGCGAGAATGGAGGAGTGAGTGAGTGATCAGCGAGAATGGAGGAGTGAGTGATTGGAAGCGAGAATGGAGGAGTGAGTGATTGGAAGCGAGAATGGAGGAGTGAGTGAGTGATTGGAAGCGAGAATGGAGGAGTGAGTGAGTGAGTGATTGATTGGAAGCGAGAATGGAGGAGTGAGTGAGTGATTGGAAGCGAGAATGGAGGAGTGAGTGATTGATTGGAAGCGAGAATGGAGGAGTGAGTGATTGGAAGCGAGAATGGAGGAGTGAGTGATTGATTGGAAGCGAGAAGGGAGTGAGTGAGTGATTGGAAGCGAGAATGGAGGAGTGAGTGAGTGAGTGATTGGAAGCGAGAATGGAGGAGTGAGTGAGTGAGTGATTGGAAGCGAGAATGGAGGAGTGAGTGAGTGATTGGAAGCGAGAAGGGAGTGAGTGAGTGAGTGAGTGATTGGAAGCGAGAATGGAGGAGTGAGTGAGTGATTGATTGGAAGCGAGAATGGAGGAGTGAGTGAGTGATTGGAAGCGAGAATGGAGGAGTGAGTGATTAGAAGGGTCCCTTACGGATCATTTTTATACGGCCGAGAGCCGCTCTAAGCGTGGCCCCAGCATGTCCCTGTGGTGTGTGGCCGTGAGAATCGTGAGTGCTTGGGGGTGGGTGGCGATGGAGGAGGAGGAGGGGGTGGGGGTCTCTGGTCGAGAGGTGTCAACTCTGCTCGCTCGAGCGCTTACAGGGCGAGAAAAGGTCACGAACGGTAGCGGGCACTGTTCAATCATTGCCCCTTCCACCCACCCCTCCCACACACACCACACCACACACACCACACACACCACACACCACCCACTCCACCCCACCCACACACACCACCCACCCACCCACCCACACCACCCACCCCACACACACCACCCACACACACCACCCCACCCACACCACCCACCCACACTACCCACAACACCCACACCACCCACCCCACCCACCCCACCCCACCCACACCACCCACCCCACCCACTCCACACACACCACACACTCCACCCACACCACCCACCCCACCCACACCACACACCCCACACCACACACCCCACCCACTCCACCCCACCCACCCACACCACCCACTCCACCCCACCCACTCACACCACCCACCCCACCCACATAACCCACTCCACTGATTTAAATCTGATCGTCTCTGCTCTGATTTCTGTCTGATTGTCTCTGCTCTGATTTCTGTCTGATCGTCTCTGTGCTCTGATTTCTGTCTGATCGTCTCTGCTCTGATTTCTGTCTGATTGTCTCTGCTCTGATTTCTGTCTGATCGTCTCTGTGCTCTGATTTCTGTCTGATCGTCTCTGCTCTGATTTCTGTCTGATCGTCTCTGTGCTCTGATTTCTGTCTGATCGTCTCTGCTCTGATTTCTGTCTGATCGTCTCTGCTCTGATTTCTGTCTGATCGTCTCTGCTCTGATTTCTGTCTGATCGTCTCTGCTTTAAGTTCTGACTGGCAGCCTCTGCTCAAATGTATATTTGATTTTCTCTGCTCCGATATCTCGATGTTGCGAGCGATCGAGTTGGACGCCCGGTTAACGTCGAGCGGGGAGAGATATGTAGAACCCAACGTCCCAGCGTGGTGCAGTGTGGTCAAATAGCCCTCGTGCAGAAGGAGCGTGACAAGTGCAAGACTACCAGATTATTAATCGTACTGAACGAATAGATTAGTAGACGCATTTTTCAGCAAGGTTGGTGGTGGGGGGGTGCATGTTATCATTCAGTTGGTTGCGTGTGTATGTGTGGGTACACGAGTCGGCATGTGTGTGTGTGTGTGACAAAGACAAATATCACCCGTATAGCCTCCACAGACTGTTTGGGGCAAGTGCTGTTTGGCGAGTGGCACCAATGAAGCACGGCACGGCGCACAAAGTGGTGGGTGGCGATGTTTACACACCGCACCAGGTACTCATTTGAGGCTGAGTCGACCTATGGGAAGCCCAGGACCGGTTCAGATAATCGTCACAGGTGTTGCCCGTGTGCAGGAATCGAACTCGGGTCGCCGGGTTCGTAGCGCAGCGCGCTAACCGCTGCACCACCGCTCCCCACTGTGTGTGTGTGTGTGGGGAGCGGTGTGCCGGCCTTCATAGGTGGTGCTGCTCGCTAACAGCACTTGCCCCATCAGTCTGTGGAGGCTATGCGGGGGATTTTTGCCGTTTGGTGTGAATGAGAGAGTGTGAGTCTGGGGGAGCGGTGGTGCAGCGGTTAGCGCTACGCTGTGCTACGAACCCGGCGACCCGAGTTCGATTCCCGCTCACGGCCACCAACACCATTGACGATTATCTGAACCGATCCTGAGCCTCCCCTAGGTCGACTCAGCCTCAAATGTCTACCTGGGTTGTGGTGTGTAAATATCGTCACTGGGGAGACAAAGGCGGCCGGGCGTGGTGTTGGCCACCCACCCCCTCATGTGCTGTGCCGGCCTTCATAGGTGCTCGCTAACAGCACTTGCCCCAACAATCTAATAAGGCTACACGGGGGATTTTCGATTTAAAGCTTCCGTGACTGCAGGGATTCATCTTCTTGGTTCTTTCGGTAAAGTCACGTAGAAGGGAAATAATAAAATAATAAAAATAAAACATAATCAAATAATTCTCACGACGTTTCGGCCACAGCACAAGCAGCCGTCCTCAGGTGAAGACCAGGTCTGTCGAGGCGACAGCGTCTAAAAAAAAAAAACGTCGTGAGAATTATTTTATTACGTTTTATTTTTATTATTTTATTACTTCCCTTCTACGTGACTTTGCCGAAAGAACCAAGAAGATACACCTGGGGATCTTTGTGTGTACAGGCAGACCTCGCTTAGCGTTCAACACGCATTGCTGGAGAACTGAGCGCCAGACGAATCAGCACTAAACGGGGTCATTGTTACCATTGCCTATTTGGGGATACGTTCCCCGACAGCGTTACTTCTTACGCTTGAGCAATACATAAAGGGTTAATAGCGCGAATAATAACAATAATAATAATACAGACGGTAAGCATTATTTCATAAGTAACTTTTTTGTAATGTTAGAATAACATCGGTAAGTATTATGTACTGCGCCTTGACAAAATAATTTGCATATCAAGAGGAATTTAGCATATTTATGTGAAATGCAGATATGGGATTAGTCACTACTTGTGGAAGATGAGTACAAAGACAATGGCACTATCAGAGCATTCATAGCTCTGGTCGAGTAGCTACAGATTGGGACCTTTTTGCCAGTATAAAAGTATGAAAACATAAGAGTAGCTCTTACCTTCACTGACAATCAAACAGTAGCTGTGTTAAGATGTTGAAACGCCATAGCATGTGTTACCTTTCGCATTAACCACACACGGTGTTTGTGATGAACACGTGTAGTGTCAACGATTCGGAGACAGAGTTCATAGGAGGCACCTTCTTTATTAACCACAACTTCCACGGTTTCTACGAGACATCTCCTTTACCAGTGGCAAAATATAGTAATAGGTTTTTACCCTTTCAACTGGTACAAAAACTGACACCTTTATACAAGGCATCATGTTTGCAATAACCACAACACAAGCAGTCAAAATGCAAACAAAAAGAAACAACTCTGATAATGATAATGGTATGCACTGTCCTTGAAGTTGATTGGTCCACACCCGAGACAGCGTTTCTTAGAGCCTAGTCTCCATTGGTGTTGGACCAGATGACGCCAAAAGGCGTACAACTCAAAAACAGCGCACTATCAGAGAATTGTGAAATTCACAGCAAGAAAATTAGAAAAAAAAATTGTAATAAGGTAGGGCACTGATAAGAGATCACAGGTTGAGTTCCCGTCGTGTTGCTGTTCCTCTCTCGAAGGAGGGCAGGCAACACGTGGGTTTACTGTGCGATCTCGGTGGGTCTCTCTGGGTCTCCATCAGAGGTCGCAAACGGGTTTTGATTCCTTACCCGTACCCGGCCGCACCAGGGTCGCAAACGGGTACCCGTACCCAGCCGTACCCGTACCCTACCCGTACCCGGCCGGCCGGGTACGGGTAGGGTACGGGTATCGGGTACCTGATTGCGACCTCTGGGATGAAGCCATGTTGCAGGCGCGGGTGGGTTGATTCTAGGAACTTGAATTGTGAGAAGAGACAAGACGTTGGGAAATGAGTGACAAACGGTGACTCACCAGTGACTCACGGTCTACCCGTACCCGGCCGCACCAGGGTCGCAAACGGGTACCCGTACCCGTACCCGGCCGGGTACGGGTAGCCGGGTATCGGGTAGGGTACGGGTATCGGGTACCCAGTTGCGACTTCTGGTCTCCATGCGTCTCTTACTTTCTCTCTCGGTCTCTATGCGGTCTTTGTCTCTCTCGTGCCGGTGTTCACACACCCGTATCAGGTACTTCACTGACGGCTGAGCACACACACACAGACACACACACGCACACACAGACACACACACGAACACGCACACACACACGCACACACACGAACACGCACACACACACACACGAACACGCACACGCACACACACGAACACGCACACACACACACGAACACGCACACTCACACAGACACACACACGCACACACACGAACACGCACACACACGCACGCACACACACACACGCACACACACACACCACACACACGCACACACACACACACGCACACACACGCACACGCACACACACGAACACGCACACACACGCACACGCACACACACGAACACGCACACACACACAGACACACACACGCACACACACGAACACGCACACACACGCACACACACACACGCACACACACGAACACGCACACACACACCCACACACACAGACACACACACGCACACACACGAACACGCACGCACACACACGCACACACACGCACACACACACGCACACACACGAACACGCACACACACGCACACACACGAACACGCACACGAACACGCACACACACACGCACACACACACACGCACACACACGCACACACACGAACACGCACACACACACACGCACACACACGCGCGCAGACACACTCCACTGATAAGGGGTTGACAGGTATTCTGTACGCTACACTATACACTACACTATACACTACAGTATACACTACACTATACACTACATTATACACTATACTATGCACTACACTATACACTACACTATGTTTTATTATTATTTTATTATTTCCCTTTTACGTGACTTAGTCCAATGGTGAATGGTGGGGAGGGTGGGGAGGGGCTGGGTGGGGAGGGTGGGGAGGGGCTGGGTGGAGGGTGGGAGGGGTGGGGCTGGGTGGGGAGGGGCTGGTCACCCCGTGGTGCCCTTATAAAACTCAACGTTTCACCTACTCACGCCGGCTTGTGCCCGCCCTCACAGTCGGCCATATTTGCGGAATACACCACGCCGCCGTTGACCCTGCAGGCCATTGACCGAGCAACCCAACGTTCCTACCAGCTCCCTCCGCAGGACAATGTGTTATTTACGCAATCTAACCCAACAAGAACAAAAAAAACCTCGTATTGTGGATTGTCCGGTTGGGTTGAAGTGATTGTGCCCGTTCACAGAGCGTCCCCTCCGCGCCTTCCATCGTGAAATATTGAAAGTCCTCCGAAACAAAATAAATAAATCCGTGAGTTTGGTGATGACCCCAGTCTCTTCTGAGATACATGAACATTAACTAACGGTTCACCAGCTTGGGACACTCATTGACACGTGGATGATGATGGTGGTGGTGGCAGTGATGATGATGATGGTGGTGGCAGTGATGATGATGATGATGGTGGTGGTGGTGGTGGCAGTGATGATGATGGTGGTGGTGGTGGCAGTGATGATGATGATGATGGTGGTGGGGTCTTGGGTCAGCAATGATTTACCGGGTTCGGATATTAATTTAGAACTTTTCTTTAGGGTATAAAAAGGCGTTTAAAGTCACCACCGAATGGCGTTTCTCGTATTCTTAGCTCCCCAGCATCGCGCTAGACTTGCAGTGAGTGTTTTAATTTACCCTGCAACCTTTCCACCCACTTTGATTCTCATTGATAAAAAAAAGTACAATGTTAATAACTACATCGAGGATTTGATGCCACGAAGTAAGTTGCGTACTCACGGTTGCCACGTGCTTAGTTTGTGTTTCGATGATTTACCTTCTGAAACAACATTATAACCTGGCAACGTCTCGCACTCCCACCCGCCAGGAAATCACCGCGTCAGGAGCATCGAGGTTGTGTACATCATCATCATAATCGCCACGATGTTCCCTTCACTCTGTGTGGATCGGAGACATCGCGTCGTGAAAGATGGCCCGTTCTGGATGAGCACACGACTAAGAGAGCTTTTGTTTGTTACATTTTTTTCCCACGTAGGTTTTTCGTTCAAATGGATAAACGGGCATTAATGACAATAACAACACCAAGACGCTCTACAGAAACAGCGGGGGAGTGCTTAGAATGTTCAACAAACGCACAAAGACAAAGATGCCCCGTATAGCCTTCACAGACTGGTGGGGCAAGTGCTGTTAGCGAAAAACACCGATAAAGGCCAGCGGCGATGTGTTTACGCACCGCACCAGGTACTCATTGGAGGCTGAGTCGACCTAGGGGTGGCCCAGGCAGGTTCAGATACTCGTCACTGACGTTGGCCGTGAGCGGGAATCGAACTCAGCTCACCGGGTTCGTGACGCGGCGTAGCGCTAACCGCTGCACCACCGCTCCCCCACGTGTACACGCTCACAACCCCCACCTATCACTGACCAATTCAACAGGAGTTGCCTTATGATGTTCAAACACCAAATAGGTATCCTTTGCGAGGATTCTAGCCCGCTCTTTGGTACGGGTGTACGGCAGATGATAAACACACACACATTCTTACTTGATGCTGAAACAATAAACAGGAGTTGTGTTAAGATTTGAAAGCTTTCGTGACTGCAGAAATCCAAACTCTTCGGTAAATAATAAATAATAGGGGTTTTCCCTTTTTTTCTGGCTACAAAACTGAAACTTTTTTTTACGAGGATTCACGTCTGCATTAACAACAATACTTGCAGTCAAAATGCAAACAAAAAACATACTATGATATTCTTAGGTTTTTTCGGTAAAGTCACGTAGGTAAAAAATTGAAATTGAAATTAATAAAAGAAAAAATTAAATTAAAATAAAAAATCACGACGTTTCGGAGGCAACACAAGCTTCCATCTACAGATGACGGTTCCACCTGAAGACGGAAGCTTGTGTTGCCTCCGAAACGTCGTAATTTTTTATTTTATTTTACTTTTATTAATTTTTATTTCAATTTTTTACCTACGTGACTTTACCGAAAAAAACCTAAGAATATGAATCCTTGCAGTCACGAAAGCTTCAAATCTAAAACATACTATGATAATAGATGCATTGTCCTTGAAACTGATTGATCCACACCAAGGGGCGGCTTTCTTTTGAGCCTCGACCCAATCGGTGCTAGACCAGAGGACGCAAAAAGGCGTAGAGCTCAAAGACAATGCACTACCAAAGTAATGAGAACTCGGGGTGAGCATTTACATCATTAGACCTCCTTTGCCAGTACCACAATATAATAATAGGGTTATTCCCCATTTTTCTGGCTACAAAACTAAAACTTTTTTACGAGGATTCATGTCTGCATTAACAACAATGTGCATTAACAACAAGCATTGTGGTTAATGCAGACATGAATCATCTTAAAAAGGTTTCAGTTTTGTAGCCAGAAAAAAGGGGAAAACCCCTATTATTCTATTTCGTTACTGGCAAAGGAGGTCGAATGATGTAGATGCTGATAATTGGTTCTTTACCCTTCTATCTGGCAACAAAACTGACACCTTTTTGCAAGGAGTCATGTTTGCATAGACCGCAATACCTGCAGTCATAAATACAAACAAAAGACATAACTCTGATAATGTGCACTGTCCTTGAAGTTGATTGGTCCACACCCGAGACAGCTTTCCTTCGAGCCTAGTCTCATATGGGTTGGACTGCAGGTATTGCGGTCTATGCAAACATGACTCCTTGCAAAAAGGTGTCAGTTTTGTTGCCAGATAGAAGGGTAAAGAACCAATTATCATATTTTTACTGGCAAATGAGGTCCCCATGATGTAGATGCTATTTCGGTAAAGTCCCGTAGGTGTAAAATAAAATAAATCACGACGTTTCGGGCGCTTGTGTTGCGCCATTTATTTTATTTCATTCCTACCGTGACTTTACCGAAAGAACCAAATAGTATTTGTGTTAAGATGTTCAAACACCTTTTGCGAGGAATACATTTACTGCATTAGCCCTACACAGTACTTTCGGTGGACATGCAAACACTACATGGCTCTGAAAAATATGAGCATTATTTAGATTTAAAGCTTTCGTGACTGCAGGGATTCATCTTCTTGGTTCTTTCGGTAAAGTCACGTAGAAGGGAAGTAATAAAATAATAAAAATAAAACACAATTAAATAATTCTCACGACGTTTCGGCCACAACGCAAGAACGGCTGCTTGCGTTGTGGCCGAAACGTCGTGAGAATTATTTTATTGTGTTTTATTTTTATTATTTTATTACTTCCCTTCTACGTGACTTTACCGAAAGAACCAAGAAAATGTGCATTATATTTTAAACTGATTGGCCTGCAATCTGTTTCCATGAGTTTCAAAGGCAATGCGTGATATATTACCGGAGTGAGTGTGTGTGCGTGTTGACCTCAAGTAACCGCGTGTGGTTAACGCAGTCACTTGATTGCCTTGCAAAAGGTCTCGTCTCATTGGTGCTTTGAACATCTTATCACGACTCCCGTTTCATAGCCAGCAAACCGGTTAAATCACCGACTCTTATTTTTCATATTTGAACATTGGCAAAAAAGAGGTCATCACCAAAATAGACCCTGATGGTGCATTGTCTTTGAGTTGTGCGCCTTTTGGCGGCATCTGGTCCAACACCTTGTGAGACTAGGCTCTAAGGAAAGCTGTCTCGGGTGTGGACCAATCAACTTCAAGGACAGTGCATACATTATCAGAGTTGTGTTTTTTGTTTGCATTCCGACCGCAGGTATTGTGCCAGATAAAAGGGTAAAAAAACCAATTATCATATTTTGCTACTGGCAAAGGAGGTTCCAAAGGTGTACAAACATTGCTCACTATGAATGAGCCGTGCATTGTTTGAACGCCTCCTTAACGCACCACCCGTTTCATCGCCGTACAAAGTGGCCAAAATCACCCGCTCTCGTTTTTAAATCTTTTATATTAAGTTCGCTTGCTTGCTTGCGTACTTGCGTGCTTGCTTGCTTGCTTACGACCGTGCAAATCTTTCGGTCGTTTTTTAACCCACTTCCCGTGATCCAATCGAGCTGACATTTTGCACACAGACTCGTTGTGCGAGACAATTAATGTTCGTGAAATTTTTTTTTACAAAATGTTACACTGTTTACAGAAAAAATATATTTAATTACCAATTGCTTAATGGTGGCAGACAATCATCTGACCCATAGGTGGCAGCCATCTCAAGCCAGAGGACGTTGAGGACTCTAGCCGCCACGCATATAAAGGATTTATAGTGAAAAACTTAGTTTTTACGGGTTATACTTATTTCTTACCTCTGATTCTGAGCCGAACAAAAACGAAAAATGCCCCCCCCCCTACCACCAACAAACTAACAACTTGGAAATGATTGTCCGGCGAAACTCTTGCCAAGCGATCCATGTAAGGACCTTCTGGGTCGACAGTCACTCAATCGGCTAATCCATCTCTCACCCATTCACTTGGATCATTAACGACCATTGCTGCTCTCGGTTTTGGGGTGGAACGGTGGTGATAGCGAGGAGGAGGAGGAGGGGTGAGGGGGGGTCAGACGCTGTGGTGATGAATTCAATATAACCGATATTGTTCTTGCTTTGGTGTCCAATGATTTACATTGAACACTGCTGGGTGGGGGGTCGGCAAAGTGAGTCAGAAGGAACGGGAGAGGACCCTGCGTCAAATCGACCTCCAATCTCTCTCTTTTTTCTTGCGATCAGAGGAAACAAGAAGATGCACGCAGCCCTTCTCGCAGTCCGACGGCCTCCGACGGGTAGCTCATATCAGCATGCAGAGCTCCCCGTCATCTGCCACCGAGCACACGGCCTCCTCCATCGCCCACTGCTCCTTGAAGGCCGGCATCCTCTCTCTCCCCTTACCCCTCCTCCACTCTCCCTTTTCACCCCCCCCCCCTCTCTCTCCCCTTACCTCTCCTCCACTCTCCCTTCTCGCATCCCCCCTATCTCTCTCTCGTCTTGCATCTCCCCCTCAATTCTCCCCTCTCTCTACATTTGAAGTTTTCGTGACTGCAACGATCCATCCTCTTTAGTATTTTTATCGGTAAAGTCACGTAGGTGAAAATTAAAATAACCTCCTGGTTACACCAGCCCGCAGGGGATTATTGTGTCCGTCCGTCCGTCGTGCATTCAAAAATGGGAGGGGTGGGACTGGGTGGAGAGGGGAGGGTGGGGAGGGTGGGGAAGGGCTGGGTGGGGAGGGGCTGGGTGGGGAGGGGAGGGTGGGGAGGGGGGGTGGGGAGGGTGGGGGCTGGTTGGGGAGGGTGGGGCTGGGTGGGGGATAGGAGGGGTGGGGCTGGGTGGGGAGGGGCTGGGGGTGGGGAGGGGGTGGGGGAGGGGGCTGGGGGGTGGGGGAGGGGTGTGGGGCTGGGGTGGGGAGGGGCTGGTCACCCGTGGTGCCCTTATAAAACTCAACGTTTCACCTACTCACGCCGGCTTGTGCCCGCCCTCACAGTCGGGCATATTTACGGAATACACCACGCCGCCGTTGACCCTGCAGGCCATTGACCGAGCAACCCAACGTTCCTACCAGCTCCCTCCGCAGGAATGTGTTTACCTTTTAAGGCAAGAGGCGTCATCATTGCTTCAGACAACAGAAAGTGTGGAGCATTTCACTGAGCCCAAGAGGCGAGGGCCTGTACACCGATACCGGTACAGCTTGACACCACAACTTCAAAATAATCTCATAATTCCAGCATACTCTTTGGTTCTTTCGGTAAAGTAAATGAACGAAATCACGACGTTACGATTGCAACACAAGCAATCGTGATGATGAATCATGATGATGATTGCGTGTTGCAATCATGATGATGAATGCTTGTGTTGCAATCGAAACGTCGCGATTTAAATTTCGATTTAAAATACGCTGCCAGGCTTAGCAGCGTTCATTGAGACGCTGTCTTTCCGACAGCTCTGTTTCTTCACCTGAGGATGGCTGCTTGCTTTGTGGCCGAAACGTCGTGAGAATTTCATTTTAATTATGTTTTTTTTATTTTTATTTTTTTTCCCTTCTACGTGACTTTACCGAAAGAACCAAGAAAACTTCGTGATTTTATTGATTTTATTTTCTACCTACGCGACTTTACCGAAAGAACCAAGAAAACGTCGTGGATTTTATTGATTTTATTTTCTACCTACGTGACTTTACCGAAAGAAGCAAGAATACGTTGTGATTTTATTGATTTTATTTTCTACCTATGTGACTACGGAAAGAACGAAGAAAACTTCGTGATTTTTTTGATTTCATTTTCTACCTACTTGACTTTACCGAAAGAATCAAGAATACGTCGTGGATTTAATTGATTTTATTTTCTACCTACCACGTGACTTTACCGAAAGAACGAAGAAAACGTCGTGAATTTAATTGATTTTATTTTCTACCTACGCGACTTTACCGAATGAACCAAAGAGTATGGATTCTCTGCGCAGTCACGAAAACTTCAAATCTAACACAGGTTATTGTCAAACACTTAAAAAATGCACCGCTTGCACCACACACAGCCAGTAATCACTGACACGACTTGTCGGCGTTGTGCTCTCACTCAGCCACACTTCGAAACAAAAACAAATAAACTTTTTTTTCCTGAAAATCTTTAAAGTTGTCCTTTTAAACTACTTTTTTTTCCAATATGCTCAGCCTGTTGTTACACACGCTGTCCCTGGCTATTATAAACCACATTTCATGAAATACCGTGTGAAAGGGGGGTGAACCCGGTGTGAATTTAAATATCTCGATATAAAACACTTGCCTCTCCCCCTCCACTCTCCCCCCCCCTCTCTCCCCCCCACCCCCCTTTCCCCCCCTCTCTGCCTCCTCTCTCCCCCCCCCTCTCCCCCCCTTGCCTCTCCCCCCTACACTCTCCCCCCTCTCTCTCTCTCCCCCCCCCTCTCCCCCCCCCCTTCTCTCCCCCCCCCCCCCCTCTGCCTCCTCTCTCCCCCCCCCTCTCCCCCCCTCTCCCCTCCTCTCCCCCCTCTCCCCCTCCACTCTCCCCTCTTGCCTCCCCCCTCTCCCCCCCCTCCACTCTCCCCCCCCTCTCCCCCCCCCACTCTCCCCCCTCTCTCCCCCTCTCTCCCTCTCTCCCCCCTCTCCTCCCCCTCTCTCCCCCCTCTCTCCCCCCTCTCTCCCCCCTCTCTCCCCCCTCTCTCCCCCCTCTCTCCCCTCCTCTCCCCCCCTCTCCCCCCCTCTCCCCCTCCACTCTCCCCTCTTGCCTCCCCCCTCTCCCCCCCCCTCCACTCTCCCCCCCCTCTCCCCCCCCTCTCTCCCCCCTCTCTCCCCCCTCTCTCCCCCCTCTCTCCCCCCTCTCCCTCTCTCCCACCTCTCTCCCCCCTCTCTCCCCCCTCTCTCCCCCCTCTCTCCCCCTCTCTCCCCCCTCTCCTCCCCCCTCTCTCCCCTCCTCTCCCCCCTCTCCCCCCTCTCCCCCTCCACTCTCCCCTCTTTGCCTCCCCCCTCTCTCCCCCCCCCTCCACTCTCCCCCCCCTCTCCCCCCCCTCTCTCCCCCCCTCTCTCCCCCCTCTCTCCCCCCTCTCTCTCCCCCCTCTCTCCCCCCTCTCTCCCCCTTTGCCTCTCCCCCCTCTCTCCCCCCTCTCTCCCCCCTCTCTCCCCCCTCTCTCCCCCTCTCCCCCCCTCCCCCTCCATCTCCCTCTTGCCTCCCCCCTCTCCCCCCCCCTCCACTCTCCCCCCCCTCTCCCCCCCCCCCTCTCCCCCCCCCTCTCTCCCCCCTCTCTCCCCCCTCTCTCCCCCCTCTCTCCCCCCTCTCTCCCCCCTCTCTCTCCCCCCTCTCTCCCCCCTCTCTTCCCCCCCCTCTCTCCCCCCTCTCTCCCCCCCTCTCTCCCCCTCTCTCCCCCCCCTCTCTCCCCCCCCCTCTCTCCCCCCCCCCTCCCCTCTCCCCCCTCTCCCCCCCCTCCCCCCCCCCTCCCTCTCCCCCCCTCTCCCCCTCTCCCCCCCTCCCTCTCCCCCTCTCCCCCCTCTCTCCCTCTCCCCCCCCCTCTCCCCCCCTCTCCCCCTCCACTCTCCCCTCTTGCCTCCCCCCTCTCCCCTCCCCCCTCTCCCCTCCCCCCCTCTCCCCTCCCCCCTCTCCCCTCCCCCCTCTCCCCTCCCCCCCTCTCCCCTCCCCCCTCTCCCCTCCCCCCTCTCCCCTCCCCCCTCCCCCCTCCCCCCTCTCCCCTCCCCCCTCTCCCCTCTCCCCTCTCCCCTCTCCCCTCCCCCCTCCCCCCTCTCCCCTCCCCCCCCCCTCCCCCCTCCCCCCTCTCCCCCTCTCCCCGCTCCCCTCTCCCCTCTCCCCTCCCCCCTCTCCCCTCCCCCCTCCCCTCTCCCCCCTCTCCCCCCCCTCCCTCTCCCCTCTCTCCCCCCTCTCCCCCCCTCCCTCTCCCCCCTCTCCACCCTCTCCCCCCCTTCCTCTCCCCCCTCTCCCCCCCCCTCTCCCCCCTCTCCTCCTCCACTCTCCCCTCTTGCCTCCCCCCTCCGTAGGCGCTCCACGCAGCCCCCCCCCCCCGCGTGTCCTCCCCTCGGGGGTCAAGGCGCGCGATCCACCCGTACGGAACTTGACCCCAACTCTTACCCCCACCCCCTCAATCTCTAATTAGTGGGTTCATTCGTGACTCAGCCCCACGTGCCACTCGCGTGCTCTCGCCCGGCTCGCCTCTGACTTATCTCGGGTGGCGGGGGAGGGGCGCCACGGTGGCTAGGAGATGTTAACTACCTCGCCTGGTACACAGGAGGTCGTGGGTTCCATCCCGACCCTGACCAATGCCTGCTGTATATGTGGAGTCTGTGTCTCTCTCTCATCATCATCACGGTGGCTATGAGATGTTAACTGCCTCGCCTGGTCCACAGGAGGTCGTGGGTTCCATCCCGACCCTGACCAATGCCTGCTGTATATGTGGAGTCTGCGTCTCTCTCTCATCATCATCACGGTGGCTATGAGATGTTAACTACCTCGCCTGGTGCACAGGAGGTCGTGGGTTCCATCCCGACCCTGACGCCTGCTGTATATTTGGAGTTTGCGTCTCTCTCTCATCATCATCACGGTGGCTAGGAGATGTTAACTACCTCGCCTGGTCCACAGGAGGTCGTGGGTTCCATCCCGACCGTGACGCCTGCTGCTGCTGTATATTTGTAGTTTGTGTGTCTCTGTCTCTCATCACCACGGTGGCTGTGAGATGTTAACTACCTCGCCTGGTACACAGGAGGTCGTGGGTTCAATCCCGACCCTGACGCCTGCTGCTGTATATTTGGAGTTTGCGTCTCTCATCATCACCACCACGGTGGCTAGGAGATGTTAACCACCTCGCCTGGTAGACAGGAGATCGTGGGTTCAATCCCGACCCTGACGCCTGCTGCTGCTGTATATTTGGAGTTTGCGTCTCTCATCATCACCACCACGGTGGCTAGGAGATGTTAACTACCTCGCCTGGTCTACAGGAAGTCCGTGGGTTGAATCCAGACCCTGACGCCTGCTGCTGCTGCTGTATATTTGGAGTTTGTTTGTCTCTCTGTCTCTCATCATCACGGTGGCTCGGAGATGTTAACTACTTCGCCTGGTATACAGGAGGTCGTGGGTTCAATCGCGACCCTGACGCCTGCAGCTGTGTATATTTGAAGTTTGCGTGTTCTCTCTCTCGCCCTGTGATGAGATGTTAACGACCTCGCCTGGTATACAGGAGGTCGTGGGTTCAATCGCGACCCTGACGCCTGCTGCTGTATATTTGAAGTTCGCGTGTTCTCTCTCTCTTCCCGTGGTCGCGTGGATTTTTCTCCGGGTTTCCCCCTCCACGTTGAGAATCAACATCACGCCTTTTAATGATTTGGCTGCTGCTTTAAACATCCACATGATGATGAAAAGCCTCCACTTCGTTGGGCTATCATTTGTGGCCGACCAGGTCGCTTTTGCAAAAGAAGAGAGCTACATAGGCACAGTGTCCCTTAGCTGGTAACATAAAATAAGATTTTTACAACTTTTTTTTAAAACACGCTTTAAACACATTCCTGCGGAGGGAGCTGGTAGGAACGTTGGGTTGCTCGGTCAATGGCCTGCAGGGTCAACGGCGGCGTGGTGTATTCCGCAAATATGCCCGACTGTGAGGGCGGGCACAAGCCGGCGTGAGTAGGTGAAACGTTGAGTTTTATAAGGGCACCACGGGGTGACCAGCCCCCTCCCCTCCCCACCCAGCTCCACCCTCTCCACCCAGCGGTCACTTGATTCTTTCCAAAAAAGTATCATCTATTTGGCTATTCGAACACCTGAGCACTACGCCTGTTTATTGCCGGGAAGGGTGAGAAACCCATTGTTGTTTTCCATACCTTTGTTGATACTCGCAATAAAGGCCTATGCCCTGATGTAGCTGCTCACCCTGTGCTATGAATGATCTGATGCGCGTGCCTTTGCCCAGACTCAATGCACGTTGAAGCTCAAGAACATGTATTTGGTGTAGCCCTGTGAGCCATTCGGCTCTTGAATCGGGTGCAACCGCAACAAACAAAAAACATGAACAAGAAAACATCTTAAAGTGAATATGTGACTAAGTGCAAACAGAAAATCCAAGAAAAGACAGCAAAATGTTGCAGAAAAAGCACCGTACACCAACGCTGTGTGCAAAAATCCCATGTGGGATGCAAGTCAAACAACAACAACAACCACAAGACAACTTAGCATTAAGGCCATCAGTCTAACTCTGTACTACAACAAACAAACATGGCCAACCCAAAAAAACTTTTCGAAAATCACCAAAATTAAGCCATGAAAGCAATGTAAACAGTGATCATAGGAACTGTGACCGAACTTTCACAATAAACGACATAAACAACATGTACCACCAAATTTCGATTTAAAGCTTTCGTGACTACAAGGGATTCATCTTCTTGGTTCTTTCGGTAAAGTCACGTAGAAGGGAAATAATAAAATAATAAAAATAAAACATAATCAAATAATTCTCACGACGTTTCGGCCACAACGCAAGCAGCCGTCCTCAGGTGAAGAACAGGTCTGTCGGAAAGACAGCGTCTGAATGAGCCACCACCAGGCTTGGCAGCGTATTTTTAAGCTGGGTTAGGGGAGGAAGAGCGCCTTGACAAAGGAATTTGCATATCAACAGAGGAATTTAGCATATGTACCAACAAACTCTGCAATCAAAGCTGGCTGCATTAGTCACTCCACAACAGCAGGAGCATCAGTCGGAGTCCAGGACTCGGCGTGCTGTGTGAGTTGGGGGTCAGTCAGCTGACAGATAGCAGCACAGAGGTCACAACCGGGTACCCGATACCCGTACCCTACCCGATACCCGGCTACCCGTACCCGATACCCGTTTGCGACCCTGGTGCGGCCGGGTACGGGTAGGCCGTGAGTCACTGGTGAGTCACCGTTTGTCACTCATTTCCCAACGTCTTGTCTCTTCTCACAATTCAAGTTGCTAGAATCAACCCACCCGCGCCTGCAACATGGCTTCATCCCAGAGGTCGCAATCGGGTACCCGATACCCGTACCCTACCCGTACCCGGCCGGGTACGGGTACGGGTACGGCCGGGTACGGGTACGGGTACGGCCGGGTACGGGTAAGGAATCAAAACCCGTTTGCGACCTCTGCAGCAGCAGTGAGGAGTTGTTTCCTCGAGAGGGGTGGTGTCCCGGTGTCGAAACGTCGGCCTTCGTCATGGTGTCGTCGAACGATCGGCCACCAGGGGGCGCTGCCGCACAGCGGAGAGCGAGGGGGTGGGAGCGGTGGCGCAGTGGTTAGCCCACCGCGCGCAACGAATTGCCCAGTCAGACGAGTTCGATAAGCTGCTCACGATCAGCAGCCGGTGACGATTGTCTGAAGCGGTTTCCTGGGCCTCCCCTAGGTCGACCCAGCCTCAATTGTGTACCCGCTGCGGTGTGTGGTGAACATCGTGGCTAGGGAGACAAAGGCGGTCGGGCGTGGTGCTGGAACACCCAGGACCCTTGTGTGCCACACAGTGGCGGCCTTCATAGGTGCTCGCTAACAGCACTTGCCCCTCCAGTCTGTTGAGGTTACACGGGGGATCTTTGTATGTGTGATGGTGGGAGAGTGAGTATGTGTGTGGTGGTGGGAGTGAGTGTGTGTGTGATGGTGGGGGAGTGAGTGTGTGTGATGGTGGGAGAGTGAGTGTGTGTGTGATGGTGGGAGAGTGTGTGATGGTGGGAGTGTGTGTGTATGTGATGGTGGTAGAGTGAGTGTGTGTGTGATGGTGGGGGAGTGAGTGTGTGTGTGTGATGGTGGTAGAGTGAGTGTGTGTGTGATGGTGGGGGAGTGTATGTGTGTGTGTGATGGTGGGAGAGTGAGTGTGTGTGATGGTGGGAGAGTGAGTGTGTGTGATGGTGGGAGAGTGAGTGTGTGTGTGATGGTGGGAGAGTGTGTGATGGTGGGAGTGTGTGTGTATGTGATGGTGGTAGAGTGAGTGTGTGTGTGATGGTGGGGGAGTGAGTGTGTGTGTGTGATGGTGGTAGAGTGAGTGTGTGTGTGATGGTGGGGGAGTGTATGTGTGTGTGTGATGGTGGGAGAGTGAGTGTGTGTGATGGTGAGAGAGTGTGTGTGTGTATGATGGTGGGAGAGTGTGTGTGATGGTGGGAGAGTGAGTGTGTGTGATGGTGGGAGAGTGAGTGTGTGTGTGTGTATGATGGTGGGAGAGTGTGTGTGTGATGGTGGGAGAGTGAGTGTGTGTGATGGTGGGAGAGTGAGTGTGTGTGATGGTGAGAGAGTGTGTGTGTGTATGATGGTGGGAGAGTGAGTGTGTGTGTGATGGTGAGAGAGTGTGTGTGTGTGATGGTGGTAGAGTGAGTGTGTGATGGTGAGAGAGTGAGTGTGTGTGATGGTGGTAGAGTTAGTGTGTGTGTGTGTGGTGGGAGAGTGAGTGTGTGTGATGATGGGAGAGTGAGTGTGTGTGTGATGGTGAGAGAGTGAGTGTGCGTGTGATGGTGGGAGAGTGAGTGTGTGTGTGATGTTGTGAGAGTGAGTGTGTGTGTGATGGTGGGTGAGTGAGTGTGTGTGGTGGTGGGAGAGAGAGTGTGTGTGTGATGGTGGGTGAGTGTGTATGTGTGTGATGGTGGGAGAGTGAGTGTGTGTGTGTGATGGTGGGAGAGTTAGTGTGTGTGTGATGGTGGGAGAGTGTGTGTGTGATGGTAGGAGTGTGTGTGTGTGATGCTAGAAGTGTGTGTGTGTGATGGTAGTGTGTGTGTGTGATGGTGGGAGAGTGTGTGTGTGTGTGATGGTGGGAGAGTGAGTGTGTGTTGTGGTGGGAGAGTGAGGGTGTGTGTGATGGTGGGAGAGTGAGTGTGTGTGTGATGGTGGGAGAGTGAGTGTGTGTGTGATGGTGGGAGAGTGTGTGTGTGTATGATGGTGGTAGAGTGAGTGTGTGTGTGATGGTGAGAGAGTGAGTGTGTGTGTGATGGTGGGAGAGTGTGTGTGTGTGTATGATGGTGGTAGAGTGAGTGTGTGTGTGATGGTGAGAGAGTGAGTGTGTGTGATGGTGGGAGAGTGTGTGTGTGTGATGGTGGGAGAGTGAGTTGATGGTGGTGGTGAGGAGTGAGAGGGTGCGATGGTGATTTGATGATCATCGTAAAGAGATGGTGAGGATAATGGTGATGGCGTGCTGGTGAGAGTGTGTGGGAAGGTGAGCGTGAGAATGTGTGAGGTTTAGATATGGTGAGGGTGAGCGGGTGAGGAGGATGAGAGAGTGAAATGATGGTGATGTGGTGAGGGTGAGGGGGAGACGGTGAGGGGTGAGGGTGAGGGGGTGAGGTGGTGAAATGGTGAGGGTGAGAGGGTGAGGGTGAGTGGGTGAGGTGGTGAGGGTAAGGTGGTGAGGGGGTGAGATGGTGAGGGTGAAGGGGTGAGATGGTGAGGGGGTGAGGGGGTGAGGTGGTGAGGGGGTGAGGGGGTGAGGTGGTGAGGGGGTGAGGGTGAGGGGGTGAGGGTGAGGGGGTGAGGGTGAGATGGTGAGGGTGATGTGGTGAGGGTGATGTGGTGAGGGTGATGTGGTGAGGGTGATGTGGTGAGGGTGATGTGGTGAGGGTGATGGGGTGAGGGTGAGGTGGTGAGGGTGAGGTGGTGAGGGTGAGGTGGTGAGGGTGAGGTGGTGAGGGTGAGGGGGTGAGGGTGAGGTGGTGAGGGTGATGTGGTGAGGGTGACGCGGTGAGGGTGATGTGGTGAGGGTGATGTGGTGAGGGTGAGGTGCTGAGGGTGAGGGTGAGGGGGTGAGGGTGAGATGGTGAGGGGGTGAGGGTGAGGGGGTGAGGGTGAGGGGGTGAGGGTGAGGTGGTGAGGGTGAGGTGCTGAGGGTGAGGGGGTGAGGGGGTGAGGGGGGTGAGGGTGAGGTGGTGAGGGTGAGGGTGAGATGGTGAGGGTGAGATGGTGAGGGTGAGGTTGTGAGGGAGTGAGAGGGTTCAGGGGGTGAGGTGGTGAGGTGGTGAGGGTGAGGTGGTGAGGGTGAGGGGGTGAGGGTGAGGGGGTGAGGGTGAGGTGGTGAGGGTAAGGGGGTGAGGGGGTGGGGTGGTAAGGTGGTGAGGGTGAGAGGGTGAGGTGGTGAGGGTGAGGTAGTGAGGGTGAGGGGCGAGGGTGAGGGGGTGAGATGGTGACGGGGTGAGAGGGTGAGGGGGTGAGGGGGTGAGGGGGTTAGAGTGAGATGGTGAGGGTGAGGGGTGAGGGTGAGATGGTGAGGGTGAGAGGGTGAGGGTGAGATGGTGAGGGTGAGATGGTGAGGTTGAGGTGGTGAGGGTGAGGGGGTGAGAGGGTGAGGGGGTTAGAGTGAGATGGTGAGGGTGAGGGGTGAGGGTGAGATGGTGAGGGTGAGAGGGTGAGGGTGAGATGGTGAGGTTGAGGTGGTGAGGGTGAGGGGGTGAGAGGGTGAGAGTGTGAGGGGGTGAGGTGGTGAGGGTGAGGGGGTGAGAGGGTGAGAGTGTGAGGGGGTGAGGGGGTGAGGTTTACCACCATCGCTATCCATCGCAAAGCGAGCCCTGGTTCTCATTCACCACACAAACAACTCCACCCTCAAAGGTCAACCCCCCACACAGCCCCCCCCCCCCACACAGCCCCCACCTCACAGCCCCCCCCACCCACACACAACCCCCCCCCCCACACAGCCCCCCCCCACACAGCCCCCACCTCACAGCCCCCCCCCCACCCACACACAACCCCCCCCCCCACACAGCCCCCACCCACAGCCCCCCCCCCACACAGCCCCCACACAGCCCCCCCCCCAACACACAACCCCCCCCCCCACACAGCCCCCCCCCCCACAGCCCACCCCCCCACACAGCCCACCCACACACAACCCCCTCACACAGCCCCCCCACACAGCCCCCACCTCACCCCCCCACACAGCCCCCCCCCCCCCCACACAGCCCCCCCCCCCCCCTCCACCGCCCCCACCCCCAGTGACTCACTCGTACAGCGGCAGTGGCTTCGTCAATGCTAAATCTGTTATATTGAGTTGGGGGGGAGGGGGTCAATGTGCCTAGAGGGGAACGGGGGGTGGGGGGGTGTTGAAACCATATTTTATATAATTTTTTTATTATTTTCCATAGCGAACAGAGAGAGAGAGAGAATTGTATTTTTTTTCGTTACATTGAGTTTTATTTTTTTGTAATTCACGAGTGTTGCAGTCCGCGAAACTCAATTTCGGCTGCAGCAGTAGCAGGAGGAGGAGGGGCAGGGAGGAAATCCGATGAGCAAAAAAGCTCTTAACTCCACAAGTGTACAGCAGGCGCAAGCTTACTGTGGCCCAGCCCAGCTTAAATGTACGCTGCCAAGCCTGGTGGTGCTTCATTCAGACGCTGTCTTTCCGACAGATCTGGACGGCTGCTTGCGTTGTGGCCGAAACGTCGTGAGAATTGTATTTTATTATGTTTTATTTTTATTATTTTATTATTTCTCTTCTACGTGACTTTACCGACAGACCTGTTCTTCACCTGAGGACGGCTGCTTGCGTTGTGGCCGAAACGTCGTGAGAATTTTATCTTATTATGTTTTATTTGTATTACTGTATTACTTCCCTTCTACGTGACTTTACCGACAGACCTATTCTTCACCTGAGGACGGCTGCTTGCGTTGTGGCCGAAACGTCGTGAGAATTATTTAATGTTTTATTTTTCTTATTTTATTATTTCCCTTCTACGTGACTTTACCGACAGACCTGTTCTTCACCTGAGGACGGCTGCTTGCGTTGTGGCCGAAACGTCGTGAGAATTATTTTATGATGTTTTATTTTTATTATTTTATTATTTCCCTTCTACGTGACTTTACCGACAGACCTGTTCTTCACCTGAGGACGGCTGCTTGCGTTTTGGCCGAAACGTCGTGAGAATTTTATTTTATTATGTTTTATTTTTATTATTTTATTATTTCCCTTCTACGTGACTTTACTGACAGACCTGTTCTTCACCTGAGGACGGCTGCTTGCGTTGTGGCCGAAACGTCGTGAGAATTATTTTATCATGTTTTATTATTTTATTATTTCCCTTCTACGTGACTTTACCGAAAGAACCAAGAAGATGTAGTGGAACTTCTCGATAACTCGAGCACGGGAGGGAGGGGAGGGGGAGGAGAGCGGTGTTGCAGCGGTTAGCGCGATGCGATGACAAGCCTGGTGATGATTATCTGAACCGGTTCTGGGCCTCTCCTAGGTCGACTCAGCCTCAAATGAGTTACCTGTGTTGCGGTGTGTAAACATCGCCACTGGGGAGACAAAGGCGGCCGGGCGTGGTGTTGACCAGCCACCCCCTCGTGTACCGTTCCGGCCTTCATAGGTGCTCGCTAACAGCACTTGCCCCAACAGTCTGTTAAGGCTATACGGGATATCTTTGTCTTGTTTGTTGCTGTGTGTATGTGTCATTGTGTGTGTGCATGCCCAGCCACCGCATGCCTCAACAGCTTCTGTTCGGCCGGATCGAGGGGGCTGAACAGGCGCGGCACGGACTAGAGAAGAGATGGAGTGATGTGGTACAGGAGGACGTGGAGCTAAGTGGACTTGCCGATGACTGGTACCAGCGCTGTCAAGATCGGCCTCTGTGGGGGAGGCTCGTGAAGGACGCTGCTACTGGGAAGTTGGAGGCAGTCACCCTCCAGCAACAAGGGAGGGCAGAGGAGCGACGCTCACAACAACGAGCGGAGCGCCGGGTGGCTAAAACGCAGCGAGTTGGCACAGTAGGTGGGCACAGGTGGTGCATCGGCCAGTCGTCTCAGTCAGTCGACCCGTGGCACTTGCTGGGTCTGCCCCGTGACCTCCTGCCAGCGGGCGTTCGACACTTCACGTGGCCTCAACGTGCACCTAGCCTGGCACACGCGAATGGCGGTTTTTGTTGTTTGACTGTGGTGTTGGTCACCCACACTCCTGTTCGTGTACCGTCTCGTTCTTCACAGCTTGTTGCTGTTCGCGATGAGAATTTGCCCCAACAGCCCCCGTGTGATGATGTAACCCCCTCTACTGATCCACTCATCTCTCTTCGTCCCACCCCCTCACTCTCCTATTCCTCTCGATGACTCAGCGGACTTGAAAGCTGCCTGAGGGTGATGATGATGATGATGTTGGTGGTTAGCCATTGAGCAACACAATGCCTTTTGAGAAACAAAATAAAAAATAATATTTGAAAAAAAATGAAAAAGCGAATCGAGATGTCTTCTTTTGACTTTAGCGAGCGGACAATCGACGCTCTCAGTGCGGCGATTTGAGCCTCGGAGTTCATGTTCGGTTGTTGATTCTCGTTCTCATCTTCACCAGCATCAATGAGAAACGTTACGTATCATTACACTTGGCTTCCGCTCTTAAGACGAGTAGAGTTTACACCATTGGAACCTCATTTGCCAGTAAAAAAAGGTTCCCATGGTGTAAAGTTTACACCATTGGAAATTTAAACAATTCAGGTTCCAACGGTGTAAATGCTTGACCCCGAGCTCTCATACTCTGATGGTGCATTGTCTTTGAGTTGTGCGCCTTTTGGCGTCATCTGGTCCAACCCATGTGAGACTAGGCTCTAAGGAAAGCTGTCTCGGGTGTGGACCAATCAACTTCAAGGACAGTGCATACATTATCAGAGTTATGTTTTTTCTTTGCATTATGTCTGCAGGTATTGTGGTCTATGCAAACATGACTCCTTGCAAAAAAGGCGTCAGTTTTGTTGCCAGATAAAAGGGTAAAAAAACAATTATCATATTTTTTATTCTGGCAAATGAGGTTCCAATGGTGTAAATGCTTCACCCCGAGCTCTCATACTCTGATGGTGCATTGTTTTTGAGTTGTGCGCCTTTTGGCGTCATCCGGTCCAACACCATGTGAGACTAGGCTCTAAGAAAAGCTGTCTCGGGTGTGGACCAATCAACTTCAAGGACAGTGCATACATTATCAGAGTTGTGTTTTTTCTTTGCATTATGACTGCAGGTATTGTGGTCTATGCAAACATGACTCCTTGCAAAAAAGGTGTCAGTTTTGTTGCCAGATAAAAGGGTAAAAAAACAATTATCATATTTTTTCTTCTGGCAAATGAGGTTCCAATGGTGTAAATGCTTACCCCGAGCTCTCATACTCTGATGGTGCATTGTCTTTGAGTTGTGCGCCTTTTGGCGTCATCTGGTCCAACCCATGTGAGACTAGGCTCTAAGGAAAGCTGTCTCGGGATTGGACCAATCAACTTCAAGGACAGTGCATTCATTATCAGAGTTATGTTTTTGTTTGCATTACGACTGCAGGTATTGTGGTCTATGCAAACATGACTCCTTGTAAAAAAGGTGTCAGTTTTGTTGCCAGATAAAAGGGTAAAAAACCAATTATCACAAGCAGAGTTAAAGAGACTTCTTCCGGTGCTTAAAGCTTTTCGCGTTAGCTGGCACCACCACCACCCGTATCAATATATTCACGAGTTAAAATTCATGCGTTTCATCCGCCTTCAAAGTCGTTCAGATCTGCAGACTCCGACCCCTTCTGTGAGTGCCTCGATCCCGGGAGGGTGGGTGGTGAGCGGACGACTTTCCGTTTGTGGAATTCCCCTCCCGTTCAGAAATTCGCTCTCAGCCCACGAATGCGGATTTACTTTTTAAAAGTCTCGTCTAGAAAGAAAACGGCATCTTCTTAGGTCGGTGTCTTCAATGTAGTTTCTCCGTCTCTCTGGAGAATTTTCTTGAGCCTAATACTCATTCATACCCTTGGTTCTTTCGGTAAAGTCACGTAGATAGAAAATTAAAATAAAATATAAGTAATAAAATAAAATAAATTGAAAATAATAAACCAAAAACCCCACGACGTTTCGATCATAACACAAGCAGTATTCACCAGGCGGAGAGAAAAAAAAGAATCCAAAAGCAACTGCGTATAAGGGTTTCCAAAGCCTAATGTGGAAGGTGCCTCACAGATAAATGTCAATGATTCGAAATTATTAAATAAAAATAAGAATGAAATAAAAAATAAAATTAAAAAATATATTTATTTTTTCTTTCCTTTTTTATTCAATTCCTATTTGTATTTTATTATATTGTTTCACCTACGTGACTTTACCGAAAGAACCAAAGAGTATGGATCCTTGCAGTCACGAAAACTTCAAATCTAGAATGATTAGAAATGATTCATCCTGGAGAAAGCCGACGAGCATCGTCGCTTGCAGCTATTTGTTCTTTGATGAGAGATGTCCAGCAGGGACGGATCAGAAACAACAACAACAACAACAATGCATTCTTTGGTTCTTTCGGTAAAGTCACGTATAAAGATAAAATAACAAATTAAATACTAGCATACTACGACGTTTCGATTGCAACACAAGCAATCATCATCAGGTATAAAAGAAATAGCAACAAAAATCTAACCAGAGAACTATAGACAGACACACAAGCAGAGAGATATCACAAAGATACACAGAGAGAGAGAACACGTATCATCACAAAGAGAGAGGTCTTAAATATAGAGAGGGGGCCTCGTCACAAAAACGACTTCTCTCTCTTTGTGCTGATACGTGTTCTCTCTCTCTGTGTGTGTCTTTGTGATGTCTGTCTGCTTGTGTGTCTGTCTGTAGTTCTCTGGTTAGATTTTTGTTGCTATTTCTTTTATACCTGATGATGATTGCTTGTGATGCAATCGAAACGTTGTAGTATGCTATTATTTAATTTATTATGTTATCTTTATACGTGACTTTACCGAAAGAACCAAAGAACAACAATGCGACCAAGCAATCCGAGTGAAAATTATGGAAAGAGGTAAGAAAATCACTAAAATAATGAAATAAACAAAAACTGAAAAAATATTTGTTTTACCAGGTCAGGCCACACTGAACCATGTAGTAGCTTTAATTTAATGATTTATGTGATTTAATTCACATTTCGATTTAAAGCTTTCGTGACTGCATGGCTTCATATTCTTGGTTCTTTCGGTAAAGTCACGTAGAAGGGAAAAATAAAATAATAAAAATAAAACAATAACATCCTCACGACGTTTCGATTGCAACACAAGCAATCATCATCAGGTGTGAAACCCACGGCAAGAAATTTTAAAAAACCGCCACTTTTTTCTAATTTTCTTGCTGTGGTTTTCACACCAGATGATGATTGCTAGTGTTGCAATCGAAACGTCGTGAGAATTGAATTGTTTTATTTTTATCAGTATGGAGGGGAAAAGCGAGAGGACGCGGAGAAAAATCCACGCGACCACGGGGGCAGAGAGAAAGACATGCAAACTCCAAATATACAGCAGCAGATCGAGATCGAACCCACGACCTCCTGTATACCAGGCGAGGTAGTTAACATCTCCTAGCCACCGTGATGATGATGACAGAGAGACACGAAAACTCCAAATACACAGCAGGGTTCAGGGTCGGGATAGAATCCACGACCTCCTGTACACCAGGCGAGGTAGTTAACATCTCCTAGCCACCGTGGTGATGATGATGATGAGAGAGAGACACGCAAACTCCAAATATACAGCAGCAGGCATCAGGGTCGGGATAAAATCCACGACCTCCTGTACACCAGGCGAGGTAGTTAACATCTCCTAGCCACCGTGATGATGATGAGAGAGAGACGCAAACTCCAAATAGACAGCAACAGGCGTCAGTGTCGGGATAGAACCCATGACCTCCTGTATACCAGGCGAGGTAGTTAACATCTCCTAGCCACCGTGATGGTGATGATGAGAGACACGCAAACTCCAAATATACAGCAGGCATCGTCAAGGTCGGGATCGAACCCAAGACCTCCTGTATACCAGCCGAGGTAGTTAACATCTCCTAGCCACCGTGATGATGATTAGAGAGAGACACGCAAACTCCAAATACACAACAGGCATCGTCAGGGTCGGGATTGAGCCCACGACCTCCTGTATACCAGGCGAGGTAGTTAACATCTCCTAGCCACCGTGATGATGATGAGAGACACGCAAACTCCAAATACACAGCAGGGTTCAGGGTCGGGATAGAACCCACGACCTCCTGTACACCAGGCGAGGCAGTTAACATCTCCTAGCCACCGTGATGATGATGAGAGAGAGACACGCAAACTCCAAATATACAGCAGGCATCGTCAAGGTCGGGATCGAACCCAAGACCTCCTGTACACCAGGCGAGGTAGTTAACATCTCCTAGCCACCGTGATGATGATGACAGAGAGAGACGCAAACTCCAAATATACAGCAGCAGGCGTCAGGGTCGGAATCGAGGCCACGACCTCCTGTACACCAGGCGAGGTAGTTAACATCTCCTAGCCACCGTGATGATGATGACAGAGAGAGACGCAAACTCCAAATATACAGCAGCAGGCGTCAGGGTCGGAATCGAGCCCACGACCTCCTGTACACCAGGCGAGGTAGTTAACATCTCCTAGCCACCGTGATGATGATGAGAGAGAGAGACGCAAACTCCAAATATACAGGAGGCGTCAGGGTCGGGATCGAACCCACGACCTCCTGTATACCAGGCGAGGTAGTTAACATCTCCTAGCCACCGTGATGATGATGAGAGAGAGACACGCAAACTCCAAATATACAGCAGGCATCGTCAGGGTCGGGATCGAGCCCACGACCTCCTGTACACCAGGCGAGGTAGTTAACATCTCCTAGCCACCGTGATGATGATGAGAGAGAGACACGCAAACTCCAAATATACAGCAGGCATCGTCAGGGTCGGGATCGAGCCCACGACCTCCTGTACACCAGGCGAGGTAGTTAACATCTCCTAGCCACCGTGATGATGATGAGAGAGAGACACGCAAACTCCAAATATACAGCAGGCATCGTCAGGGTCGGAATCGAGCCCACGACCTCCTGTACACCAGGCGAGGTAGTTAACATCTCCTAGCCACCGTGATGATGATGAGAGAGAGAGACGCAAACTCCAAATATACAGGAGGCGTCAGGGTCGGGATCGAACCCACGACCTCCTGTATACCAGGCGAGGTAGTTAACATCTCCTAGCCACCGTGATGATGATGAGAGAGAGACACGCAAACTCCAAATATACAGCAGGCATCGTCAGGGTCGGGATCGAGCCCACGACCTCCTGTACACCAGGGGAGGTAGTTAACATCTCCTAGCCACCGTGATGATGATGACAGAGAGAGACGCAAACTCCAAATATACAGCAGCAGGCGTCAGGGTCGGGATCGAGCCCACGACCTCCTGTACACCAGGCGAGGTAGTTAACATCTCCTAGCCACCGTGATGATGATGAGAGAGAGAGACGCAAACTCCAAATATACAGAAGGCGTCAGGGTCGGGATCGAACCCACGACCTCCTGTATACCAGGCGAGGTAGTTAACATCTCCTAGCCACCGTGATGATGATGACAGAGAGACACGAAAACTCCAAATATACAGCAGGCATCGTCAGGGTCGGGATCGAGCCCACGACCTCCTGTACACCAGGCGAGGTAGTTAACATCTCCTAGCCACCGTGATGATGATGAGAGAGACACCGCAAACTCCAAATACACAGCAGGGTTCAGGGTCGGGATCGAGCCCACGACCTCCTGTACACCAGGCGAGGTAGTTAACATCTCCTAGCCACCGTGATGATGATGAGAGAGACACCGCAAACTCCAAATACACAGCAGGGTTCAGGGTCGGGATCGAGCCCACGACCTCCTGTATACCAGGCGAGGTAGTTAACATCTCCTAGCCACCGTGATGATGATGACAGAGAGACACGAAAACTCCAAATATACAGCAGGCATCGTCAGGGTCGGGATCGAGCCCACGACCTACTGTACACCAGGGGAGGTAGTTAACATCTCCTAGCCACCGTGATGATGATGAGAGAGACACGAAAACTCCAAATATACAGCAGGCATCGTCAGGGTCGGGATCGAGCCCACGACCTCCTGTACACCAGCCGAGGTAGTTAACATCTCCTAGCCACCGTGATGATGATGACAGAGAGACACGAAAACTCCAAATATACAGCAGGCATCGTCAGGGTCGGGATCGAGCCCACGACCTCCTGTACACCAGGCGAGGTAGTTAACATCTCCTAGCCACCGTGATGATGATGAGAGAGAGAGACGCAAACTCCAAATATACAGCAGCAGGCGTCAGGGTCGGAATCGAGCCCACGACCTCCTGTACACCAGGCGAGGTAGTTAACATCTCCTAGCCACCGTGATGATGATGAGAGAGAGAGACGCAAACTCCAAATATACAGGAGGCGTCAGGGTCGGGATCGAACCCACGACCTCCTGTATACCAGGCGAGGTAGTTAACATCTCCTAGCCACCGTGATGATGATGAGAGAGACACCGCAAACTCCAAATACACAGCAGGGTTCAGGGTCGGGATCGAGCCCACGACCTCCTGTATACCAGCCGAGGTAGTTAACATCTCCTAGCCACCGTGGCTACCACTATGCACAAACTCCACTCACACTCTCATACCCCCCCCCCCCCCCCCCCCAGCGTGCCGCGTGTCGGCTTTCACCGCTGCAACTCGCTAACAGCACTTGCCCCAACGGTCTGACGAGGCTACAGGGGACACCTTTACCTTCACACGCGTGTGCGTGTGCGTGTGCGCGAGAGAGTCTCTTACGGATCCCTAATAGCCGGTATATTGGCTCGTGTTGTTATTGACGTAGTCCATCACGCCGATGATTAAGTTACCTAAACGCTGGTCACTCACCTTTCAGAGCCACTCAACAATCGCTCAGGATGCTTCGCGAAGGCGGGGGGAGCGGTGGCGCAGTGGTTGGGCAGCGCGCTGCGCTACGGAAAACGACCCGACTGCCGATTTAAAGCTTTCGTGACTGCAGGGATTCATCTTCTTGGTTCTTTCGGTAAAGTCGTCACGTAAAAGGGAACTAATAAAACGATAAAAATAAAACATAATAAAATTATTCTCACGACGTTTCGGCCACAACGCAAGCAGCCGTCTTCAGGTGGAGAACAGGTCTGTCAAGAAGACAGAGTCTGAATGGCTCTGTGTTTGTATATGTGGATCGCCTCAGACGCTGTCTCTTTGACAGACCTGTTCTCCACCTGAAGACGGCCGCTTGCGTTGTGGCCGAAGCGTCGTGAGAATTATTTTATGTTTTATTTTTATCATTTTATTATTTCCCTTCTACGTGACTTTACCCACAGACCTGTTCTTCACCTGAGGACGGCTGCTTGCGTTGTGGCCGAAACGTCGTGAGAATTGTTTTATTATGTTTTATTGTTTTATTATTTCCTTTCTACGTGACTTTACCGAAAGAACCAAGAAGATGGATCCGACTGCCGTTCACGGCCCCCTGGCGAGCCGAGTTCGATTCCCTCCCGCACCCCCCCGACCCCCCTAAACGCCAGTGACGATTATATCGGTAAAAGCGGTCCTGGTGCTGGGTGTAAAGACATCGGCACTCGGAGAGGCAAAGGCGGCCGGGCGTGGTGCTAGTCACCGAACTCACACCTCCTCGTGTGCCACAGTGCGCGGGCCTTCATAGGTGCTATTTGTTAAAACAGCACTTGCCCCAGCAGTCTGTTGAGGCTACACGGGGGATCTTTGTCTGTGTCTGTGTCAGTGCAGACGTGGGTACGGGGGAGCGGTGGTGTCGCGGTTAGCGCCGCGCTGCGCTACGAACCCAGCGACCCGAGTTCGATTCCCGCTCACGGTCAACACTGGTGACGATTATCTGAACCGGTCGTGGGCCTCCCCTAGGTTGACTCAGCATCAAATGAGTACCTAAATTTCGATTTAAAGCTTTCGTGACTGCAGGGATTCATCTTCTTGGTTCTTTCGGTAAAGTCACGTAGAAGGGAAATAATAAAATAATAAAAATAAAACATAATAAAATATCGATTTGAAGCTTTCGTGACTGCAGGGATTCATCTTCTTGGTTCTTTCGGTAAAGTCACGTAGAAGGGAAATAATAAAATAATAAAAATAAAACATAATAATATAATTCTCACGACGTTTCGGCCACAACTCAAGCAGCCGTCTTCAGGTGGAGAACAGGTCTGTCAAGTAGACAGAGTCTGAATGGCACGCTCCAGGCTTGGAGCGAATATTTATGCCTGGATGGAGGGGCGAAGAGCGTCTTGACAAAATAATTACTTCCCTTCTACGTGACTTTACCAAAAGAACCAAGAAAATGAGTACCTGTTGTTGCAGTGTGCAAAAACATCAGCGCTTGGGAGACAAAGGCGGCCGGGCGTGGTGCTGGCCACCCACCCTCTCGTATCCCGCGGTGGCATTTAAAAGGTGCTCGCTAACAGCACTTGCCGACAACAGAGTGTGTAGGCTACACGGGGGATCTTTGTTTGCGTGTGCTAAAGATAGAATAGCAGCTTCTGTTTGACTGGTTCGTGGGAGACTTTGACTTTTAAACAACTTTTATTGCCGCCAGCAGCAGCAAAAGCACTGGAGGCGATTTCGATATGAAATACACAAAGTCACCAGCAAAAAAAATTAACCCGTAAAAACAAAGTTTTTCACTTTAAATCCTTTATATGCGTGGCATCGGGGTGGCTAGAGTCCTCTCGTCCTTTGGCTTGAGATGGCTGCCACCTATGGGTCAGATGATTGTCTGGCAGCATTAAACAATCGGTAATTAAATATTTTAAAAAAATTCCCTAAACAATGCATTGTCACGCACAACGAGTCTGTGTGCAAAATGTCAGCTCGATTGGATCACGGGAAGTGGGTTAAAACGACCGAAAGATTTGCACGGTCCTAAGCAAGCAAGCGAACTTAATATAAAGGATTTAAACAAATGAAAATAAACGAGACAAATCCACGCGCTGTGGCGCTAAATGCGCCGCGCACAACACGAAAGAAAAGTCACGTGGTGGTGGTGGAGGCGGTGGTGGTGGTGGTGGTGGAGGCGGTGGTGGTGGTGATTGTGGTGGTGGTGGTCACCGCGCACGCCACGGTGACGAGCGAGCGCTTCAGAAGGTGAACACCACGAGGGGGGTGCCGTCCACGCTGGTACAGAGAGGGGCTTGTCCGGCTCCCCAGCGTTCGAAGAAGACGTGCACATCACCGACATGTGTGTGGTACATGGCGTGCTCCAGCCGGAGCCGCGCCTTGAGCAGGCCCCTGAACACTGGAAGCACAGAGCAGCCGTCAGTGTCACCTTGCAGCATCTTTTTTCTCGTTCTGTACACCGCCATCTTCGCCTGAGCGCAGGCGAAAGGGCACGGGCTGGAGTAGAGATGGAGCCGATGCGGTACAAGAGGACGTGGAGCTGAGTGGACTTGCCAATGAGCGGTACCAGCGGTGTCAAGATCGGCCTCTGTGGAGGAGGCTCGTGAAGGACGCTGCTGATTGTGTGAGGAGCTCACAAATCCTTGAAAGATCTGGACAAAGTCCCATCGGTGAGCTCCTCCGGCAGGCAAGGCTGCGTTGGCTGGGTCATGTAGCCCGCATGCCCAGCCACCGCATGCCTAAACAGCTTTTGTTTGGCCGGATCGAGGGGGCTAAACGGGCGCAGCACGGGCTAGAGAAGAGATGGAGTGATGTGGTACATGAGGACGTGGAGCTGAGTGGACTTGCCGATGAGCGGTACCAGCGGTGTCAAGATCGGCCTCTGTGGAGGAGGAGGAGGCTTGTGAAGGACGCTACTGGGCAGTTGGAGGCAGTCGCCCTCCAGCAACAACGGATTGCGACGCTCACAACAACGAGGGGGAGCTTTTCGGGGGCGCTTAAAACATTTACACTATGAGACATCCTACTACTATATTTTGCCACTGGTAAAGGAGATGTCTCATAGTGTAAATGCTTCCCACCGAGCTCTCAATACTCTGATAGTGCACTGTTTTTGAGTTGTACGCCTTTTGGCGTCATCTGGTCTAACACCAATGAAGACTAGGCTCTAAGAAAAGCTGTCTCGGGTGTGGACCAATCAACTTCAAGGACAGTGCATATAATTATCATCATCATCAGAGTTGCTTCTTTTTGTTTGCATTTTGACTGCTTGTGTTGTGGTTATTGCAAACATGATGCCTTGTATAAAGGTGTCAGTTTTTGTACCAGTTGAAAGGGTAAAAACCTACTACTACGAAATGACATTGGTACATGAGTTCACCCGTGACACACATGAGGTCGATCCCATTGCGATGCTTCAAAGTGCACCTAGCCTGGCACGAGCTCTTGCGGTGACACGTCTCAGGGGCCGTCCATAAATGACGTCACGCGCCTAGGGGGAGAGGGGGGGGTCAGACATTTGTGACGATGTGTGACGAGGGGGGAGGGTGGTTGAGAAATGTGACGTCACATCAAAATGAGCAACTTTAAATAAATACAGACAACACGTTCTACTTAATTAAATAGACTTTCTAATAAATGTTTTCTCCTACAACATCAGAGTGCAGCGCCACATTAACTACGCACTACAATGACAATAGTTTAAAGCGATTTGAAGCATGTTTTATTTTTTTTGGGAGGGGGGGCAGAGCATATTTGAGGGGGGGGGCTCTGACTTTTTGTGACGCCGTGTGACGATGGGGGGGGGGGGGGGGGTCAAAAATTGTCCAAAATCGCGTGACGTCATTTATGGACGACCCCTTAGCCGTTTTCGAACCCGGAGGTCAGAGATCAGACGCTCGCAGATCCGTCGCGCGGTGAGCGGTGGCGCTGCGGTTAGCGCACCGTGCGCTGCTAAATCCGCAGGGTCCCTGCGCAGAGTTTTGGGGCCGTCCATAAATGACGTCACGCGATTATGGGCTATTTTTTATCCCCCCCCCCCACCCTATAGTCACACGGTAAAGTCACGTAGAATGGAAATAATAAAATAATGAGACTGTCTTCTCGACAGACCTGGTCTTCACCTGAAGACGGCTGCTTGCGTTGTGGCCGAAACGTCGTGAGAATTATTTGTATTATTTTATTATTTCCATTCTACGTGACTTTACCGAAAGAACCAAGAAGATGCTTCTAGATTTGAAGCTTTCGTGACTGCAATGATTCATATTTTTAGGTTTTTTCGGTAAAGTCACGTAGGTAAAAACATTAAAAAGTTAAATAAAATAAAAATCACGACGTTTCGGAGGCAACACAAGCTTCCGTCTTCAGGTGGTACCGTCACAGCCACGACAGCTGTATCATTTACTTGATACTATCAAGTTGATACTATTTTTATTTTATTTTACTTTTTAATGTTTTTACCTACGTGACTTTACCGAAAAAACCTAAGAATAAGAAGATGCTTGCCGAGGCTTTCCGTTGCGGCCCAGGCGTACGGTAATAGGCATAGCGCTGCAAGTCAGCAGCTGCTGCTGCTGCTGCTGTTGTTGTTCACTATTAATATGATTCTAATCATCATTACCGTCTCAGTCTCGCAGTGTCACGCGAATCGGCCGTCTAATTAAGGTGGAGTTATTAAAAGGCGCGAGGTGCGAGCTTGCGGTTATTTTCCGCTGCGCGCGGGGAAGGGAGAGAGAGAAAGAGAGAGACGTCGTTAGCTAGCGGCTTTTAATCGCAACAAGCAAATTATTAAAATCGTAAAGAGCAAAAAGGCTCTCACCCCCCCCAAGGATCACCACCGCTTGACATCACCGCCGCTCACACAAAGCCCCCCCCCTCCCCTCCTTTAACTCTCACCCCCCCCTCCTCTCTCATCCACCACGGACCCCTCCTGCATGTTGGAGTTGTCACCGGCTCGTTCGTGGACATTCCACATTCCTATGGTAAGGGCGGCGGGCGGGGGGAGGGGAAATTATTGATTTTTGCAAATTGTAATTTTTAAAAAATGTCAATAAAAAAAACACAAAGAAGATCCAAGATCGGCGGGAACTGGACCGGTTCATCAAATTAAATGTTGAATCGTCAACAAACTAAAAAAGCAATTCTAAAAAAATCTAGTTTTTAATCTAGACGACGATTTAAAAGTGTGCAGCTCATGTCACGTCCAGATATCGGAAGAAAAAGAGCCATAGAGACCCACAGAGATCCATAGAGACCCACAGCGATCCATAGAGACCCACAGAGATCCATAGAGACCCACAGAGACCCATAGAAACCCACAGAGACCCACAGAAACCCACAGAGACCCATAGAGACCCATAGAGATCCATAGGCTCGTATGGAACCACAGAGACCCACATACACCCACAGAGATCCCATAGAGACCCACAGAGATCCACAGAGACCCACATAAACCCACAGAGACCCACAGAAACCCACAGAGACCATAGCGACTCATAGAGATCTATAGGCTCGTATGGAACCACAGAGACCCACATAAACCCACAGAGACCCATAGAGACCCATAGAGATCAATCGGCTCGTATAGCAACCACATAGAGTCTATGCGGTATAGAGTCTATGTCATAGACCCACTTTAACCCACAGAGACCCATAGAGATCCATAGGCTCGCATAGAACCACAGAGACCCACAGAAACCCACAGAGACCCATAGAGATCAATAGGCTCGTATAGCAACCACATAGAGCCACATATACCCACAGAAACCCACAGAGACCCATAGAGATCCATAGGCTCGCATAGAACCACAGAGACCCACAGAAACCCACCGAGACCCATAGAGATCCATAGGTTCGTATAGAACCACAGAAACCCACAGAAACCCACAGAGATCCATAGAGACACATAGAGATCCATAGGCTCGTATGGAACCACAGAGACCCACATAAACCCACAGAGACCCATAGAGACCCATAGAGATCCATAGGCTCGCATAGAACCACATAGACCCACAGAAACCCAAAGAGACCCATAGAGACCCATAGAGACCCATAGAGATCCATCGGCTCGTATAGCAACCACATAGACCCACAGAAACCCACAGAGACCCATAGAGACCCACAGAGATCCACAGAGACCCACAGAGACCCATAGAAACCCACAGAGACCCACAGAAACCCACAGAGACCCATAGAGACCCATAGAGATCCATAGGCTCGCATATAACCACATAGACCCACAGAAACCCACAGAGACCCATAGAGACCCACACTCATGTGTATGCATGTGTGTACGTTGGACTTCTTTCGCACCGTACGTAGCCAATTTTGGCTAATCGAAGGTGCGAGAGGGGGGTTGGGAGGACAAACTACAACCACACTAAAAGATCAGTTGTAAATAAATTAGTTTCCAATCTGGGCAAAAAATAATTGCCTGGAATGTCCTTGGGAGGCAAAGAGAGAGAGAGAGAGATCTGAATGGCACGAGGGCAGGGGATGCGATGTGTCTTCTGTTTCTTCGGGCCTCTCTGTGTGTGTGTGCTGTGAAGAAGGGCCATTGCCCGAAACGTCGCCGCCAAATATGCCGTTTCGAATCATGTTAAGGTCTCAGTGTTGTTGACGAAACGTGTTGGGGTCTATCTTCTTGGTTCTTTCGGTAAAGACGCTGTCGTCCCGACAGACCTGTTCTTCACCTTAGGACGGCTGCTTGCGTTGTAGCCGAAACGTCGTGAGAATTATTTTATTATGTTTCATTTTTATTATTTTATTATTTACATTCTACGTGACTTTACCGAAAGAACCAAGAAGATGAATCCCTGCAGTCACGAAAACTTTAAATCGAAATTTAATATTTTATTATGTAAATGTATTATTATTTTATTACTTCCCTTCTACGTGACTTTACCGAAAGAACCAAGAAGATGAATCCCTGCAGTCACGAAAGCTTTAAATCGAAATGTAATATTTTATTACGTAAATTTATTATTATTTTATTACTTCCCTTCTACGTGACTTTACCGAAAGAACCAAGAAGATGAATCCCTGCAGTCACGAAAGCTTTAAATCGAAAGTGTTGGGGTCTATTTGCTTATTTGTTCGTTTGCTCCTGATGCAGAAGCCCACGGTCTAAACCATTATGCGCAGGTCACAGATCAGGGGGCAGGGGTGGAAACTTTTATAGCGTGGGTTGGACAGGGCTGGCGACATATTCTTAAGTTGTTTTCGGTAAAGTCACGTAGGTAAAACATTAAAATTAATAAAAGTAAAATAAAAATAACATAAAAATCACGACGTTTCGGAGGCAACACAAGCTTCCGTCTTCAGGTGGAACCGTCACAGCCACGACAGCTGTATCAAGTGGCGACATCACTTCACACGGCCCTGGTGGAAGGTGGAAGGTGGGTGGGGGGTGGGTGGGGTGGGTGGGGGGTGGGGTGTCTGAGGACATGAGCCAGTGTTGTGGGGGGCACTGCCACTGAAATAAATCCGATCAAAATAGAGCAATTATCACGCACACAATTTCGGGGGGATGGGGAATTAACACGGAAGGAAATAGAACACGACAGGACGCCCTGGGGGCGGGAGGGGGGTGGGAGGTCTGGGGGGGGGGGGGAAAGGGGGGGGGGGGTGACGCATCTAAACGCGCTCGAAAGATGCGTGTGTTTGAAGAGTGAATCCACAACATTTAGAATTTGTCGTGGATTCACTCTTCAAACACACCAGTGGGCTGAAGAAGTAACTCATTGGAGTTTTGTCAACGTGACACATTGTTTTACTGATTGGCCGTGTCGGGTGGTGGAGGGATGCGACACATTCATAATAACGCGTTCTAACCCAAAAACATTAATTATACACTGGTCAACACACTTTTTCTGGCATAAGGTATTCCAACGGGTTGAATGTAATTTTGGTGGGTGCTGATTCCAAATCTGGGATCAGTTTTTGTCTATCACATCAGGTTTTTGAGATATTTAAATATTGCATTTTCAATAAAAACTGCAGAAGAAAAATATTAAATAAATGTGGATATCTACATAAAATGATATTATAAACACACTATCCTAAAAATACAGCACCATATTTTAACACTAAAGCAGTCACTGACTCGCAACAACTTGCAATCGTAAGTGACAGAGTTAATTTCGGGTAAAATCAATGAAAATGGGGTATGCCGATAGCATAAAAATGAGATGTGATAGAGCAAATCTGAGATCAGATTTGGAATCAGCACCCTGGAATTAGTTTAAAACAGCTACAAAAGTCCAGGCCAGAAAAAAATGTTTTTCTTTTTGTTAACCAGTGATTATGAGTCTGTTACATGCCACATGGAGGGTGTCTCTTTGAATCTCTGAGAGATGAGGAAAAGTCAATGTGACCACTGCAACAAGTGATCACTGACTGTTGACGACCACCCGCTTAGACCTCGATATGTGTCACATTAAGTCATTTGTCACCATCAGCGGTTGTGGTCAATCCACAGCTGGATGAAGTTCTCCTGAAGCCTCATCGGCTAACGCCTATGGGCATTGCATCTCCCCCATGTAACACTATGTCCAAGCGTGTCTCAATGAAAGTCGATGGGCATTGCATCTCCCCCATGTCACCCTATGTCCACTCGTGTCTCAATGAAAGTCAGTGGGCATTGCATCTCCCCCATGTCACCCTACGTCCAATCGTGTCTCAATGAAAGTCAATGGGCATTGCATCTCCCCCATGTCACCCTATGTCCAAGCGTGTCTCAATGAAAGTCAAAGGGCATTGCATCTCCCCCATGTCACCCTATGTCCATTCGTGTCTCAATGAAAGTCAATGGACATTGCATCTCCCCCATGTCACCCTACGTCCATTCGTGTCTCAATGAAAGTCAATGGACATTGCATCTCCCCCATGTCACCCTACGTCCACTCGTTTCTCAATGAAAGTCAGTGGGCATTGCATCTCCGCCATGTCACCCTACGTCCATTCGTTTCTCAATGAAAGCCAATGGACATTGCATCTCCCCCATGTCACCCTACGTCCAAGCGTGTCTCAATGAAAGTCGATGGGCATTGCATCTCCCCCATGTCACCCTACGTCCACTCGTTTCTCAATGATAGTCGATGGGCATTGCATCTCCCCATGTCACCCTATGTCCATTCGTTTCTCAATGATAGTCGATGGGCATTGCATCTCCCCCATGTCACCCTACGTCCAAGCGTTTCTCAATGAAAGTCAATGGACATTGCATCTCCCCCATGTCACCCTACGTCCATTCTTGTCTCAATGAGAGTCAATGGACATTGCATCTCCCCCATGTCACCCTATGTCCATTCGTGTCTCAATGAAAGTCAATGGACATTGCATCTCCCCATGTAACACTGTGTCCACTCGTTTCTCAATGAGAGTCAATGGACATTGCATCTCCCCCATGTCACCCTACGTCCATTCGTGTCTCAATGAAAGTCAGTGGGCATTGCATCTCCCCCATGTCACCCTATGTCCAAGCGTGTCTCAATGAAAGTCAGTGGGCATTGCATCTCCCCCATGTCTCCCTATGTCCAAGCGTGTCTCAATGAAAGTCAATGGGCATTGCATCTCCCCATGTCACCCTACGTCCATTCTTGTCTCAATGAGAGTCAATGGACATTGCATCTCCCCCATGTCACCCTATGTCCAAGCGTGTCTCAAAGAGAGTCAATGGACATTGCATCTCTCCCATGTCACCCTATGTCCAAGCGTGCCTCAATGAAAGTCAATGGGCATTGCATCTCCCCCATGTCACCCTATGTCCAAGCGTGTCTCAAAGAGAGTCAATGGACATTGCATCTCTCCCATGTCACCCTACGTCCAATTGTTTCTCAATGAAAGTCAATGGGCATTGCATCTCCCCCATGTAACCTCTCTCTCAAAGTCAGCCTCTGGGAATTCCGTTTCCCTCCCACGTTAGTCGACGGGCATTCCTTTCTGCGGGTCATCGTGTCCTGCGGTCTTCATCTATGGCTCGCGATAGGACCACCCCACCCCCCTCCTACAACTCCCCCCTTGGCCAAGGTCGCTTTCGCTGTAAGCGCACCGAGCCGAGCGCGTGGCACTCGGAGGCTGCTTCACATTCCGCCTTCAAAATCCTCTCCCAAGCGCGCAACGCCGCCGTAAATATAGCTGCTGCTGCTGCTGCTTCTGCTGCTGCTGCTGCTTCTGCTGCTGCTGCTTCTGCTGCTGCTGCTTCTGCTGCTGCTGCTCTTCGAGAGGTGCGAATTGAATAGCGGCCCCACCAGGCGCGTGTCGCCCCAACTTTGCACGTCACTCGGCATATTTGCGTCACCGCGGTTCGCCCACGCTCGCATCTCCCGGAGGGGGAGATGTGTTATCCAAGAGGCACACACGGTTAGGCACCGTGCCTAGGGAACTACTCACTCACTCATTCACCCATTCACTCACTCATTCACCCACTCACTCATTCATCCACTCACTCATTCATCCACTCACCCATTCACTCACTCACCCACCCACTCAGCCACTCACCCAGCCACCCGCTCAGCCACTCAGCCACCCACTCACTCAGCCACTCACTCATTTATTCATCCACTCAGCCACTCACTCACTCAGCCACTCGCTCATTCACCCACTCACTCATTCACCCACTCACCCACCCACTCACTTATTCACCCACTCACTTACTCATTCACCCACTCACTCATTCACCCACTCACTCATTCACCCACTCACTCATTCACCCACGCAGACACTCGCTCATTCACCCACTCACTCACTCACCCACCCACTCAGCCACTCACCCAGCCACCCACATACGCACTCATTCACCCACTCACCCACCCACTCACTCATTGACCCACTCACCTACCCACTCACTCATTCACCCACTCAGCCACTCACTCATTCACCCACTCACTCATTCACCCACTCACCCACCCACTCATTCACCCACTCACCCATTCACCCACTCACTCACCCATTCACCCACTCACTCATTCACCCACTCACCCACCCACTCATTCACCCACTCAGCCACCCACTCACTCACTTATTCACCCACTCACTCATTCACCCACTCACCCACCCACTCACTAATTCACCCACCCACTCACTCACTCATTCACCCACTCACTCATTCACCCACTCACCCACCCACTCACTCATTGACCCACTCACCTACCCACTCACTCATTCACCCACTCAGCCACCCACTCACTCATTCACTCACTCACTCATCCACCCACTCACTCATTCACCCACTAACCCACCCACTCACTCATTCACCCACTCACCCACTCACTCATTCACCCACTCACCCACCGACTCACTCATTGACCCACTCACCTACCCACTCACTCATTCACCCACTCAGCAACTCACTCAGCCACTCACTCAGCCACCCACTCACCCATTCACCCACTCACTCATCCACTCACCCATTCACTCATTCACCCACCCACCCACCAAGCCACTCACCCAGCCACCCACTCACGCACCCAGCCACCCACTCACGCACCCACCCACTCACCCACTCACTCACCCACCCACTCACTTACTCACCCTCCAGGGCCCTATTATCCTATAGGCCACAGTAGGAACTGTGCCTAGGGAACTACGAAACTAAAAGGGCCTGCTAAAAAAAAATTGACAGTGTTCTTTTGTTCGTATGATAAAAAAATGATGTAACCAAGATATCTTCTTGAATAAATATATTTACATAGCAAGGACAGACAACCGTGTATATACCAAGAAGCAGAGTCATCTGAATAGTTTTTTTCACAAGGTGAGAGAAATTAACACCGGAGATGAACGTGTCGGAAATGTTGACATGGCAAAATTAGCAAAAAACATCCCATAATAGTGTTTTTCACACAATTTTATTCTCAATGGAGAGTAGTGCGAGCCAATACAAAGCGACCTTGTTTTTCTATTTAAAGCTTTCGTGACTGCAGGGATTCATCTTCTTGGTTCTTTCGGTAAAGTCACGTAGAAGGTAAATAATAAAATTTCAACATTCTAAAAACAAAATTCTCACGAAGTTTCGGCCACAACACAAGCAGCCGTCCTCAGGTGACTTTACCGAAAGAACCAAGACAAAGCGGCCTTGTTGTGTTACGCGTGAAACAAGCGGAGTGGTAGCAGCAGTAGTATTAACATGGGGCAGCAGTAGCAGCGGTAGCAGTAACATGGGGACAGCAGTAGAAACTGTTGGACGTCATCACGAAAGGCCGACGAGACGGCGGTGCCTGAGGTTGGTGGACTACGCAGATACTTCTCTTCGCGCGCGATGTGCCACTTCCTCCGCTTGCACAGAAACTCGTCACCGGTTGCTGTCCAAGGTAGAAGAACACCTCGTGATAGACGCATTCGCGTCGGGCGCACAGATCCTTCAACGTTATGAAAATCGATTGATTGACTTTTATATTCGTGTCCATTGTATACACATTGGTTTATACTGGTAGGAAGCTCTTGGTTACACCAGCCCACAGGGGATTATTGTGTCCGTCCGTCCGTCGTGCAGGGAGGGGCTGGGTGGGGAGGGAGGGTGGGGAGGGGCTGGGTGGGGGATGGGAGGGGTAGGGCTGGGTGGGGGAGGGGCTGGTTGGGGAGGGTGGGGAGGGGCTGGGTGGGGAGGGGAGGGTGGGGAGGGGCTGGGTGGGAAGGGTGGGGCTGGGTGGAGAGTGGAGGGTGGGGAGGGGCTGGGTGGGGAGGGTGAGAAGGGGCTGGGTGGGGAGGGGCTGGGTGGGGAGGGTGGGGCTGGGTGGAGAGGGGCTGGGTGGGGAGGGGCTGGGTGGGGAGGGGCTGGGTGGGGAGGGTGGGGCTGGGTGGGGGGTGGGAGGGGTGGGGCTGGGTGGGGAGGGGCTGGTCACCCCGTGGTGCCCTTATAAAACTCAACGTTTAGCCTACTCACGCCGGCTTGTGCCCGCCCTCACAGTCGGGCATATTTGCGGAATACACACGCCGCCGTTGACCCTGTCCATTGACCGAGCAACCCAACGTTCCTACCAGCTCCCTCCGCAGGAATGTGTTAGACTGATTCCGTCATATCCTGGGTGGAGAAAAATTAACCCGTAAAAACAAAGTTTTTCACTATAAATCCTTTATATGCGTGGCGGCTAGAGTCTTCTCGTCCTCTGGCTTGAGATGGCTGCCACCTATGGGTCAGATGATTGTCTGCCAGTATTAAGTAAGTGGTAATTAAATATTTAATTTGTTTTCCCTAAACAGTGTAAAATTTTGGAAAAATAATTTCACGAACATTAATTGTCTCGCACAACGAGTCTGTGTGCAAAATGTCAGCTCGATTGGATCACGGGAAGTGGGTTAAAAAACGACCGAAAGATTTGCACGGTCGTAAGCGCGCAAGCAAGCAAGCAAGTGAACTTAATATAAAGGATTTAAGAAAACGCAATTCCTACCACACTGCACCGGAGAGAATTCAGATTAAAGCAGTCGGGGCGATTGATGGTCCAGCACTCACTGATTCGCCCAAATCAATCTCACCGGCGGTCATTCGCCTACTTGACGCTGTTTTATCGCTACTATACCAGGGTTACGTAGGATGGAAATAATAAAATAATAAAAATATAATAAAAATTAAACACCACACTGCAGTTGATGTTGAGTGGGTGGTTGTGGTTGTCTTTCCCGACAGACCTGTTCTTCACCTGAGGACGGCTGCTTGCGTTGTGGCCGAAACGTCGTGAGAATTAGATTTTAATGTTTTATTTTCATTACTTTATTACTTCCCTTCTACGTGATGACTTTACCGAAAGAACCAAGAAGATGAATCCCTGCAGTCACGAAAGCTTTAAATCGAAATTTGATGGGTGGATGGTTGTGGGTGATGATGGGTGGGTGGTTGATGGGTGGGTTTAGCTAAACTAGCATAAACATTTAACTAAATTAATATCAAAATTTAACCAAATTTGAATGATTAGTTAAACTAAATTATCATAAAAATGTAACTATACCAGCATAAAATGTGAACCAAACAAGAATAAAAAATTTAACAAAATTAGCATAAACATTCAACCAAATAGAAATGTACCTAATTAGCATACAGATACAAAAAATTGCTTAACAAAATTAGCATAGGACAACCGTCGACCAATCGGCGCGCGCCATCGCCGGAGCCACGCCCAGATTTTGCCCCTCGACCAATCGGATCGCTGTACCACCCCCCCCCCCTGGTGGGTGCGTTTAGCTAAACTAGCATAAACATTAAACGAAATTAATATTAAATTTTAACTAAATTTGCATGATTAGTTAAGCTAAATTATCATGAAAATGTAACTATACCAGCATAAAATGTGAACCAAACTAGCATTAAAATTTTAACAAAATTAGCATAAACATTCAACTAAATAGAAATTAACCTAATTAGCATACAGATACAAAAAATTGTTTAACCAAATTAGCATAGGACAACCGTCGACCAATCGGCGCGCGCCATCGCCGGAGCCACGCCCAGATTTTGCTCCTCGACCAATCGGATCGCAGTTACACCCCCCCCTCCCCACCTTGGCACGCGTCGACCAATCAGCTCGCGGGACGAGAGCGGCCGTTACGATTTGAATTTTCCGAAGCTGAAACCGCTGACGCGGCCGTGTGTTCGTGTTTTTATTTTTTTCTTTATTATTTTAATCATTAAAGTTCGTGAGTGTCAAGGTAAGCTACGTTTACTTTTGCCTGTTGTTGTTGTTGTTGTTTTGTTTTAAAGTATTTTCTCAGGAGAACCGTTGCTACGGCCGCTGTATGTTGTGAAAGTCCGGTGAGCCCTGAGGCCTAGACTCGACTAGCCGATTGCCCCGCGCTTTGTTAAATAACAACAAAAATGTTCGTGGCTTCGATCTTTAGACTTAAAGCTTTCGCGACTTGCATGCATTCATATTCTTGTGGGTCTTCTGGTAAAGCCACGTCGATGGCTTCAAAGGAAATAACAAAACGAAAACCGCCCACGACGTCTCGATCTCGTAGTTGCCAACGAAACGCCGTCGGTTTTTTGTTGTTAATTTTTGTTATTTTTTTCTTTAAAACTATCTACGTGACTTTGCCGAAAGACCCAAAGAGAATATGTTGTGTGCCCCGTTCTGTTTACGCGACACAAACCTTTACCCATCGAACCGCGTCGAGTGTTCGGCGGGGTTGATGACGATGCCACAGTTATATTTATTTATTGACGCAATCTATAACATCCACCACTCACCTCTCTCCAAACTAAAATAAAAACCTATACGCTACAGAAACGCAAGTTGCTGTAGCGTATAGTACAAATTGTACGACGCAATGAGGTGCACACACACACACACGCAGTTGGTGGTGAAGTTATAGCCGGGTGGCTAAAGCGTGCGTTGTGTGTGTGTGTTGCTAAAGCACAGCAAGTTGGCACAGTAGGGGGGCACAGGTGGTGCATCAGCCGGTCATCTCAGTCATATCGGTCATCTCGGTCATCTCAGTCATCTCAGTCATCTCGGTCATCTCAATCATCTCGGTCATCTCAATCATCTCAGTCATCTCGGTCATCTCGGTCATCTCAATCATCTCGGTCATCTCAATCATCTCGGTCATCTCGGTCATCTCAGTCATCTCGATCATCTCAGTCATCTCGGTCATCTCAATCATCTCGGTCATCTCGGTCATCTCGGTCATCTCGGTCATCTCAATCATCTCGGTCATCTCAATCATCTCGGTCATCTCAGTCATCTCGGTCATCTCGGTCATCTCGGTCATCTCGGTCATCTCAATCATCTCGGTCATCTCGGTCATCTCAATCATCTCGGTCATCTCGGTCATCTCGGTCATCTCAATCATCTCGGTCATCTCGGTCATCTCGGTCATCTCAATCATCTCGGTCATCTCGGTCATCTCAGTCATCTCTATCATCTCGGTCATCTCGGTCATCTCAATCATCTCGGTCATCTCGGTCATCTCGGTCATCTTGGTCATCTCAATCATCTCGGTCAGTCGACCCGTGGCACCTGGGTCTGCCCCGTGACCTCCTCCTGCCAGCGGGCGTTCGACACTTCACGTGGTAGCCTCAAGGTGCACATGGCCTGGCACAAGCGTCGTAGTGACGTCACCGCTACTTAGTGGCAAATGGCGGTTGTTGTTGTTTTTGGAGGCCGACGTGTCTGTAACGTTCACGTAGCCGCCGTGCTGTTGTGTGTTAGTTACCATTGCGGCGACGCACCCTGCATTGACAAGAAACATCTTAAAGTGACTATGCGCAAACAGAAAAATCCAAGAAAAAACGGCAAAGTCTTCCAGAAAAGGCAACGTGTTTCAACGCTGTCTGCAAAAATCCCAGTGGGATGCAAGTCAAACAATAACAACCATAAGACAATTTAGATTAAAGTGATCAGTCTAACTCTGTACTACAACAAACAAATACGTGCCTTGCCACGTCTTGTCTTGCGGATTGGTAAAGTTTAGGCAAAGGCTAAAGACCGCACTCAAGATATCGCAAAAGCGCGCCCGTTGTCAATGATAATTTGATGTACATACAGCAGTTGCTATTACCATCCCGCTGTTACAATTAGACCGATTGCTTTACGTCACCAAAGACACAATTAGAATTTTAATTTGACCCCCCGGGGTCTGATCGCGTTAACTGTGGAGCGTCGGGGGTATGGGATCGAACCGGGGTTCGAGAGGTCAATTGCGCGTGTTTGCAGTTGATTGAATATTGACTTGCGATGGTTTGAGAGGAAGGGGAGGATGATGACGATGCAAGTCTGGTGGTGTTTACACTATGAGATCTCTTTTACCAGTGGCAAAATATAGTAGTAGGTTTTTACCCTTTTAAACTGGTACAAAACTGACACCTTTATTCAAGGCATCATGTTTGCAATAACCATAACACAAGTAGTCAAAAAGCAAACAAAAAGAAACAACTCTAAATTTCGATTTAAAGCTTTCGTGACTGCAGGGATTCATCTTCTTAGTTCTTTCGGTAAAGTCACGTAGAAGGGAAGTAAACATAATAAAATAAAATTTTATTATGTTTTATTTTTATTATTTTATTACTTCCCTTCTACGTGACTTTACCGAAAGAACTAAGAAGAAGAAACAACTCTGATGATGATAATAATATGCACTGTCCTTGAAGTTGATTGGTCCACACCCGAGACGGCTTTCTTTAGAGCCTAGTCCCCATTGGTGTTGGACCAGATGACACCAGAAGGCGTACAACTCAAACACAGTGCAATATCAGAGTATTGAGAGCTCGGGGTAAGCATTTACACTATGAGATCTCTTTTACCAGTGGAAAAATATAGTAGTAGGTGCCAGTTTAAAAGGGTAAAAACCTACTACTCTGGTGGTGTTCTTCGAGTTGTGTTGTAGACCGTGTACAACTTTTGAGGATTGTGTAATGTAACGTTTGTTCCTTTTGTAACACTTTTTATTTAGTAAATTCTAACGAATGAACGTGGGGCGGGCTTGGAGTTTTGAGGGCCCGTGACAACCAACGTGCATTGGCGGCACACCAACCGGCCCTTTAAATTCAGCAGTTCTCAAGGTGTTTTTATTATTTCAGCAAGAGGGGGAATCATCTTTACCACCATCGCCGTGAGTTTAAGTGGGTACGGAAACCCATCAAGGGAATATGTAGGGAGGGGAATGGGGTTGAAGAGTATACACAACTTGAATTTTCCGTGATTTCAACAATTAATCGACGTGCACATCATTAACAGTATCCTGATTGATGAGCAAAACAAAATCACAATTTAATCATCAATCCATTGTCATAAGTGAGTCCAAAATATCAATAGTCATGCTCAAAACCACATTGCTATTATAAAAATCATTGAACCTCCATTCATGATGGCAATTTCAATATGGTCATTGTGATGCTCAAAATTAGAGTTATATTATTCTCAAAATCATGAACATTTATTAAAACAGTGTGCTTAAAATGCAAACTTACCAATTTCAACATGCACACAATCAATTTCTTGATTCTTATCGAAGTAAGTCCTATGTATCGTGGTGTTTTCATGCTCATGCTGTCAGAAGCATGTGTTTTAAAGCCCCTTTTTTACACACTTTTAATTAACTTGCCCTGTTTGTATATTATTTCAAATGTTGACGCTTTATTTCTTCGGATCTACGGAGCCTATTGAGCTGAACATTTGTACACAGACTCGTTGTATTCTCACTTGGCAATTCCCGCTGATCCTGGGCCTTTTCGTGTTTTTTAAATCCTTTATATTAAGTTCGCGTGCTTGCTTGCTTGCTTAGGACCGTGCAAATCTTTCGGTCGTTTTTTAACCCACTTCCCGTGATCCAATCGAGCTGACATTTTCCACACAGACTCGTTGTGCCAGACAATTATTGTTCGTGAAAAAAAATTCCCAAAATTTTACACTTTTTAGGCAAAAAAAAATTATTTTACATATATTCAAATAGAACGCATTCATGGCTTTGGCTGAACATCACAGTGCAAGAGCCCAGAGCGTAACCCCTCCACAGGCCGTGGTGGAGTAGCGCAGTTAGTAGCGCCCTCGCTTCCCATGCCAAAGGTCGCGGGATCGATCCCCGCGTCCTCCATAGGCGAATATATTTTTAAATCCTTTATATTAAGTTCGCTTGCTTGCTTAGGACCGTGCAAATCTTTCGCTCGTTTTTTAACCCACTTCCCGTGATCCAATCCAGCTGACATTTTCCACACAGACTCGTGTGTGACAATTAATTTTCGTGAAATTTTTTTTCCAAAATTTTACACTGTTTATGGAAAACTAATTAAATATTTAATTACCAATTGCTTAATACTGGCAGACAATCATCTGACCCATAGATTGCAGCCATCTCAAGCCAGAGGACGAGAGAACTCTAGCCGCCACGCATATAAAGGATTTAGAGTGAAAAACTTTGTTTTTACGGGTTTACTTGTTTTACTTTATTGCACCATTTCAAATATATATTAGAATTATCCAGACAAAAATCAACTGTTGTTAGTGTCTGGATTGAGATGTTAGAATTCATATGTACATATCCGAATAATTTTTTACAAGATTAACATAAACAAATACTAATGAAAAACATGTTTTTCAATGGACACACATTTTTATTTACACTCTAAAGTAGAAAATAAATTATTTTGATCCCTGAATTAATAAAATGTGCTGAATACAAGTGGGTGGATCCAATCCACTTGCTCTCCTACATAGGGATATTTGACCGTTACAGGACCCTTAGGCAGAAAGAAAAAACCCACCAGGGCATATGAGAAGCTAAACGCAATCTCTACGCTGATGGATTCAATCCACTTGCTGTACTAACCACTCATGGTCCCCTCGTAGCCCCAGCCATTTTGGGAGTTTCACAAATCTCTCTGTGAACCACCCACCCTCGTGTGTCACCGCTGTCCTTGTGTCCAACATTACTCCTGTTCCTGTGGAAAAATTTAATTTTCGTTCCGATAGGATTTCGACGGTGATTTTCAATGAAGGTTTAAATACACGAATCCAAAAACCACAACCGTCACAATTCCTAAAGTATGTCCCATTGTGACGATAAAAAAATGTGCAATTGTATTATACAAATTCAAATATGTAATCAGTGTTTTAAATATATCCAAAGATGTGCAGCATCGCTTCTGCTTTGTGGCCGATTGCTTTGTGTTAAAGCGCATTTAACATTTTTCACCGTGTGGTATGCGCGCATACCACACGGTGCCGTTCTTGGCTTCACATTTTTGCGGGTAATTCAAGGTTTGCATCTTTTTACCGCAGTTCTTTGTGACATACTCTCACTGCCAGTTGATTGGCAGGTCATGTGTGGTAGGGTAAAGTGTGAGTAACCCTCCCCCCCCACCTCTTTCAACAACACGTTTGGTCGAACATGGAAGAGTAGACCAATCACCCTCTGGCTTTCGCCAGCGGTGGCGGCAGAAAACGATTTCTCGGCCGCACCTTCACATTTTCTACAAGAGTGGCCGCCTTCTCATTCCGATTACAGCGGTTCCCCCAATTTACGATGCCGTCGAGTAATACATTTCGATTTGCTATCTGCCTCTCATAGGAGTCCCTTCGTTTCTATTAACGATACATGTACAGGTAGTCCCCGAGTTACGACGGTCCGACTTCCGATATATCGATCTTACGATGGCGATAGCGATGCGACAAAATTGTCGAATATTTTAAATTTCGCGCGGCAGGCAAACGCAGCAGCGTACGAGGTACGATGCTGTACGTTGGGGACGCTGCCGGGATTGTTTCCTGAAAGAAACTTTCTATTAAATTGCAGTTCTGTATGTTGAACTTCTTTCGCACCGTACGTAGCCTTGTCGTGCTAATTGGAGGTATGCGCCACTGTTGATAATTGTGATTTTGTACTCACTTTACCCTCGCAGCCACTCAACCTGAATGCAAAATTAATTATAACCATGCGGTGAACACAGCAACAAACCGTGGCAAGACTCGTAACAGTTTTCGGACCTTTGTCAGTCCACCGCTGGAGGGTAACAGCACGGCAGCGGTGACACTTTACCGCACTGCAGAGGTCGCAACCGGGTACCCGATACCCGTACCCTACCCGATACCCGGCTACCCGTACCCTGCCGGGTGCGACCTCTGCCGCACTGGTTAGCGACGGGTGGAGCTCTCCAGATCCCGGCTGGGCTCAGGGCTTTCTAAGCAGCCCTTCGTATGTTCACCTTGAAGCAAAGCAACCGAGCCAGCTTCTCGTGACTCCGCGGTCGTTTGTCCTTCAGGCAGAGGTCGCAACCGGGTACCCGATACCCGTACCCTACCCGATACTCGGCTACCCGTACCCGGCTGGTTATGGGTACGGGTACCCGTTTGCGACCCTGGTGCGGCCGGGTACGGGTAGGCCGTGAGTCACTGGTGAGTCACCGTTTGTCACTCATTTCCCAACGTCTTGTCTCTTCTCACAATTCAAGTTCCTAGAATCAACCCACCCGCGCCTGCAACATGGTTTCATCCCAGATGTCGCAATCAGGTACCCGATACCCGTACCCTACCTGGCCGGGTACGGGTAGGGTACAGGTACGGCCGGGTACCCGTTTGCAACCCTGGTGCGGCCGGGTACAGGTAAGAAATCAAAACCCATTTGTGACCTTTGCCTTCAGGTCCGGCCGTCGCAGCCGCCGCCGGCGCTCGAAAAAGACCATGGCGGACGGGCCCGGGGAGGGCTCGAGCCACATGCGTGTCATCGTGCGGGTGAGGCCGCCCAACTCGCGCGAGAGGGACACCAACCACCGCCTCGTCGTGCAGGTGAGCGTCACGTCTCTCCCCCCGTGTGTGTCACACGAGTTAAGCAGGACCCAGCCTGGACACTACTGGGATTGTGATGATTGTAGGGAACCACCGCCTCGTCGTGTAGGTGAGCGTAGATAAATAGCCAGGGTGTTACAGGGGCGAAGAGTATATACAGTGATCCCTCGTTTATCGCGGTTAATGGGGACCGGAACCCCTCGCGATAGGTGAAAAGTAGGATTGGCCCCCTAGGAATTTCCGTATATGTGTGTGTGGGTACCAGAATGTTTAAAATATGTATATTTATACTTTATATATATATTTTACTTAAATTTATTTAATTATAAAACCTTAATTCTATACATTCACTCTCTCTCTCTCATACGATACGTATTTTGGTGTTCTACACTCACCAATGACAGTAGTATCTTGAGACTTGACTCCAGTAATGACGACGACGACGATGACAATGACGATGACAATGACGACGATGACAGACCTGTGCAGTTCGATGAATGTGATGATGAATGATGATGATGATGGTGTTACTGCACAGGTATAATGAGGCCTTTAAATCAGTTCGAAAAATCCGCGATGCACTGAGGCCGCGAAACTTGATCCGTGAAGTGGCGAGGGATTACTGTATATATATATATTTTTATCATTAACGCAGCGCGTAGACCCGGCTGCGTCTGCACAAGGAGATAGCTGCTTTACGGTCGGCCGGGCGGCTCAGAGGTCAGAGCGCCGCTGAGATCGGCATGTCCCTGTTCTCGCACGCCCGTCATTAAACACAAGCCGGGTTCTCATCTGCAGCCGAGTTGAAGGTCTCCACCCGGTCGACGGCGATTGCAAACACAGCGAGCGAGAAACTTGACGCAATTTCGCGGAAAACCTAATTGACGTAAACGGGCACGTCTTGGCCAAGTGTTGGCCGCCCCTCCGAACGCCTTTTTTAATCTTTATATTAAGTTCACTTGCTTGCTTGCTTGCGCGCTTACGACCGTGCAAATCTTTAGGTCGTTTTTTAACCCACTTCCCGTGATCCAATCGAGCTGACATTTTGTGCGTGACAATTTATTTTCGTGAAAATTTCTTCCCAAAATGTTACACTTTTTAGGAAAAAATAAATTATATTTAATTACCAATTGCTTAATGGTGGCAGGCAATCATCTGACCCATAGGTGGCAGCCATCTCAAGCCAGAGGACGAGAGGACTCTAGCCGCCACGCATATAAAGGATTTATAGTGAAAAACTTTGTTTTTACGGGTACATTTTTTCTCCGCGCGCTTGAAAAGAAAACCGCTGGGCGGGGGGCGGGGGTGCGACGGAGCGAGCGGGCCAGTCGGCGCACACTGCGCCGCGAAACCCCGGCAGCCCGAGTTCGATTGCCCGGTCACGGCTAATGTCGGTGGCGAGTGATGTCTCTGAATCGATCCTGAGACTCCCCCGTCACCACCCCCCCCTCCTCACCAACCTCCGTTGAACAGCGTGTGTTAGTAAGTCGAGGGCTGCCTGCATTGATCCACATGCACCACATTCAGTATTGTGTTCGTAAGTAGAGGACTTGTTAGCTTTGCCCACCTGTATGGCCATCTGTATGTTCATAAGTCGAGGACCACCCGCCCTGTAATTCAACGGGTGATGTGTGCTGTCTGCAAGTCGAGGACTGACCAGTGATGCACACGTGACCATGTGTTCATAAGTCGAGTACTGTATGCACCGGTTGGCGTGCAGTTGATGACTATCTCCGTGAGGATAAAATTTACTCGTGTAGGCCACTGTCCGCCATATACATCTGTAGAACGTGAAGAACCAGCGGCATCTACATCTGCAGAACATGAAGAACCAGCGGCATCTACATCTACACAACGTGAACAACCAGTGGCATCTACATCTGCATAACGTGAAAAACCAGTGTCATCTACATCTGCAGAAGGTGAAGAACCAGTGGCATCTACATCTGTAAAGGTGAAGAACCAGTGGCATCTACATCTGCAGAACGTGAAGAACCAGTGGCATCTACATCTGCAGAACATGAAGAACCAGTGGCATCTACATCTACAGAACATGAAGAACCAGTGGCATCTACATCTACAGAACATGAACAACCAGTGGCATCTACATCTGCAGAATGTGAAGAACCAGTGGCATCTGCAAAACATGAACAACCAGTGGCAACTACATCTGCAGAACGTGAAGAACCAGCGGCATCTACATCTGCAGAACGTGAAGAACCAGTGGCATCTACATCTGCAGAACGTGAAGAACCAGTGGCATCTACATCTGCAGAACGTGAAGAACCAGTGGCATCTACATCTGCAGAACGTGAAGAACCAGTGGCATCTACATCTGCAGAACGTGAAGAACCAGTGGCATCTACATCTGCAGAACGTGAAGAACCAGTGGCATCTACATCTGGAGAACGTGAAGAACCAGTGGCATCTGCAGAACATGAACAACCAGTGGCATCTACATCTGTAGAACGTGAAGAACCAGTGGCATCCACATCTGCAGAACATGAACAACCAGTGGCATCTACATCTACAGAACGTGAAGAACCAGTAGCATCTGCAGAACGTGAAGAACCAGTGGCATCGACATCTGCAAAATGTGAAGAACCAGTGGCATCTACATCTGCAGAACACAAAGAACCAGTGGCATGTACATCTGCAGAACGTGAACAACCAGTGGCATCTACATCTGCAGAACGGGAAGAACCAATGGCATCCACATCTGCAGAACATGAAGAACCGGTCGCATCTACATCTGCAGAACGTAAAGAACCAGTGACATCTGTAGAACACGAAGAACCAGTGGCATCTACATCTGCAGAACATGAAGAACCGGTGACATCTACATCTACAGGAGATAATACAACTTTTAAAGCAATTCTCCGTATTTAGTGTACACGCCACCGTACAACACGTTTGGGATCGACAGGAGGAGTAGAGTTGAACTTACGAACAAATCGACAGACCTCTGGAACCTAGCTCGTTCGTAAGTTGAGAGGAGTCCCTGTATATTGGCGACATGCCCACAACGAATTATTTACAAGAAATCGACGATCTTTGTTCAGTGATTATTACAACAACCACAAAAAATTTCGATTTAAAGCTTTCGTTACTGCAGGGATTCATCTTCTTGGTTCTTTCGGTAAAGTCACGTAGAAGGGAAATAATAAAACAATAAAAATAAAACATAATAAAATACAATTCTCACGACGTTTCGGCCACAACGCAAGCAGCCGTCCTCAGGTGAAGAACAGGTCTGTGTATTTCAGACGCTGTCTTTCCGACAGACCTGTTCTTCACCTGAGGACGGCTGCTTGCGTTGTTGCCGAAACGTCGTGAGAATTGTATTTTATTATGTTTGATTTTTATTGTTTCCCTTCTACGTGACTTCACCGAAAGAACCAAGAAGATGAACCGCAAAAAATCACCGCAATCGGGAGTTGTCCAAGCGTTGACTTTTTTATTGTTTCCCTGAAAGGGGACGATTCTTGGCGCGAGGCTATCCTGGAAGAATTTCTTATTGGAGGGAGCAATATTGTGTTACAAAGGCAGCGTGGGCGTTGGAGAGAGCGATGACACGAGCCATTCCACTTGAAATATAGACGCCAGCGGACGCGCGAGAGGAAAATAACCTCCGTTACTCACTTCTTGGGATGCAGCCGCCGGTGACGTCGGGGGATTTTGCCTTCGGGGTCATTAATCACCGTGGGGTTCGTAAGAATCGCACGTTCACAAATGTGCATTGCGTGGCGAAGGGCGCTTAGTCGTGCGTCCACGCTGCGATCAAGTAGCTCGCCTCCGCCGCCCGCTCGTCATCGCGGGCCTTGGGACGTCACGTGCGCTGGCCGAAGATGGGAACTTGCAAATGAACGGGACGGATACGTGGATTTTTCGGTTACGATTTCGACCGGTTCCTTACGGCCGTCGCGTGTAACGCGCACGTACCGGATGCTTGCCGTTGGTATCGCGTCCCGCGTGTGTTGTGGTCGTCACCGAGGTCTGTACAGTTGAAGCCCTTCCTTTTAACGACGGCGATTGGTTCTACGATTCATGCTCTTAGTTTTTTCAGGTAAAGTCACGTAGGTCAAAAATGAATCTTCTTGGTTCTTTCGGTAAAGTCACGTAGAAGGGAAGTAATAAAATAATAAAAAATAAAACATCATAAAATACTATTGTGAGAATTATATTATATTATTATATTATTTTATTATGTTTTATTTTTATTATTTTATTACTTCCCTTCTACGTGACTTTACCGAAAGAACCAAGAAGATGAATCCCTGCAGTCACGAAAGCTTTAAATCGAAAAGTAAAAAATGAAATTTAAATTAAAAAAAATAAAATAATAAAAATCACGACGTTTCGGAGGCAACACAAGTCTCCGTCATCAGGTGGGACCGTCACAGCCAGATTTGCTGTATCTACGATACCGGTCGTTGAGCGATTTGGTCGTGTGTAGAAAATGCAAGTTATAGGCTTAATTCGTTCCAATTGCTTGTGTTCGTTGTAACCGCGTTGTTTACAGGGGAATGGTCGTTAGGCGAACACATTGGGCTCTATGGAGGCTCGTGGTTATGCGATTAGTCGTTAACACATTAAGATGGGTTCTACTGTAATACTACGATACACTACACTACTTTACACTACACTACTTTGCACTACACTACTATACACTACACTACTATACACTACTATACACTACACTATAGACTACACTACTATACACTACACTATACACTACACATTGGGCTCTATGGAGGGCCGTCGTTAAGCAATGAGTCGTTAGCAGGGGTGCTCATCAACAGGGGTTCTACCGTACCGTGTGATGACTGTCTGCACCGCTGCGGGACACCCCATGAGACAGAGCCCTCTCGCGGGTTATTCTAGCCCTTCCTCGTGGCAAGTAAAAGCCAATAAGTAGTATTAAAAAAACCTTTTAATAAACACGCTTTAATGAAATGTACCGTACGAGTGATGGCAGAACTCCACGACTCCAGGAAGTGGCCCCGAAGCTTGCCATAACGTCAGGGGTCGTGGCCAATTACAGCCAACGTCAGTTGAGCGTGGATCAGAGGTCGCAAACGGGTTTTGATTCCTTACCCGTACCCGGCCGCACCAGGGTCGCAACCGGGTACCCGATACCCGTACCCTACCCGTACCCGGCCAGGTACGGGTACCCGTTTGCGACCCTGGTGCGGCCGGCTACGGGTAGGCCGTGAGTCACTGGTGAGTCACCGTTTGTCACTCATTTCCCAACGTCTTGTCTCTTCTCACAATTCAAGTTCCTAGAATCAACCCACCCGCGCCTGCAACATGGCTTCATCCCAGAGGTCGCAATCGGGTACCCGATACCCGTACCCTACCCGTACCCGGCCGGGTATGGGTAGGGTACGGCCGGGTACGGGTACGGGTACCCATTTGCGACTCTGGTGCGACCGGGTACGGGTAAGGAATCAAAACCCGTTTGCGACCTCTGCCCAGCAGCTTCTGAAGTTCTTTGTCGCATATGTCCAGTCGGTGCACGCGGTAAGAACGTCACAACAACAAGCAGTACAAAAGACACGATAGGAGTGAGAAGTCCAAGAGGGAGTAAACAAGTCGCCCAAAAACAAATACAAACAAAACTGAACCACCCCCCACCCCACCACCCTACCAGGCAAGGCTTGCTGAGGTTTTAAATTGTTTTTCAGGAGCGGCTTGGCCGCAAATGACCTGCGTGACAAAGTGGTCCCATCGTACGGACATTTATAGCACCGAAATTATCTAAGATAATCTTCACCGACGTTCACACCTTCCCCCACGCGCGCTCCGCTCTTAGATTCAGCTCGTAGGCATTCGCAGGCAATATTGTTGTTTGGTAATTTGATTAGTGTACGTGCGTGTGTTTTTTTTTTCGTTGCCCTAAAACCTCTAAATTCTACTGAATTGATATTAAGATTTACATTGAAATGCCAGTTTTTGATTATCAGTTATGTTTTTTGTTTGAATTATGACTGCAGGTATTGTGGTCTATGCAAACATGACTCCTTGTAAAAAAGGTGTCAGTTTTGTTGCCAGATAAAAGGGTAAAAAAACAATTATCATATTTTTTCTTCTGGCAAATGAGGTTCCAATGATGTAAATGCTTACCCCGAGCTCTCATACTCTGATGGTGCATTGTCTTTGAGTTTCGATTTAAAGCTTTCGTGACTGCAGGGATTCATCTTCTTGGTTCTTTCGGTAAAGTCACGTAGAAGGAAAGTAATAAAATAAAACAAAATAAAATAATTCTCACGACGTTTCGGCCACAACGCAAGCAGCCGTCTTTATTATTTTATTACTTTCCTTCTACGTGCTGTAGATTCCTTCCCTCCACCACCCACTCTCCGCTCCCCCGAATTTATAATCTTGTTTTTTAGCACAGTTAGTTCCGAACGGGTCGAGACCATCGACTAAGCTGCACTTGAGAACCCAGTTTTTTTTAATGACGGGCGAGCTCAAACAGGGACATGCCGATCTCAACGGCGCTGGATTAGCGGCGTTCTGACCTCTGAGCCGCCCGGCCGACCGTAAAAGTCACTATCGCCTTGTGCAGACGCTGCCGGGTTTCTGCGTTGTCAATGGTTAGTCAGCGGACACGGTGGGTGATGCTTCATTGATAGTTTAACTATTTAATTGGTGGGGGGGGGCTTTGCGGTATGTGCGTTTCAAGCATGATACGTGGCTGCTGATTGCAAAGACTCGTGGGTCGGGGGGGTTAAGTTGGGACGAACCGCAGCTTGAAGAACTTTCGGGTGAATTTCGTGCGTCAAGTCCACCGCAGCACAATACAAATGGCAAGGAGGTTCGGGAAGCAAATATCGCAGTAGTTGCCGCGTCACGATTCTGTTTCATTTCGTATCGTGAGAAATCGCCGTCGCCGTGGCAATCCTCGCCGGAAACGCGCGACGCGTTTGTTTTTCGTTCCGATCGCCGCTTCGGGGTTTCGACTGACGCCGGTCAACTTCTCCCCCCCGATCTCGTGCCGTTCCGTTGCGCAGGTGGTGGACGACCAGATGCTGGTGCTGGACCCCAAGGAGCAGGCGGAGCCCAGCTTCCTACAGGGGCGGCAGCTGCGGCAGCGCAACATGCTGGCGCGCAAGCCCAAGGACCTGCGCTTTGTGTTTGACCGCGTGTTCGACGACACGGCGACGCAGGAGGAGGTGTTTGAGGGCTCCACGCGCTCGCTCGTCGAGGGCACGCTCAACGGCTTCAACTGCACGGGTAACCGGGCCGCGCGGCGCATCCTGGTTTATAACAATGCAGACTCGGTGTTAGTACGTGAGCACTGTGTGTGTGTGTGTGGGGAGCGGTCTTTGTCTATGTCGGTGTGTAGGTCATGTGTGGGTCTTGGTCAGGGGTGGGGAACGTTCGGTCCGCGGGCCGTACAAGGCCCGCGAAATCATTTGGTGTGGCCCTGCCAAGGCAACCGCAGGCGGGACTCGAAATTCAATAAATCTAGGAGCAAACCTGGAAAAGCACGCCTCGCCAAAGAGAAGCAGTTACAGCCCACCGCATTAGGGGCGAGTTAATTAAACGTTTGACCAAATATAGCGGGCAAATTTTTAAGTTGATGATTTTGTACGGCCCGCGAATTATGTTATGAATATCCAAATGGCCCTTGGCAGATGAAAGGTTCCCCACCCCCTGGTCTACG
>NC_083846.1:4870417-4882961 GCF_015708825.2 Lethenteron reissneri
GCTCCCCCACGTACTCCAGCGTGCAATGCGCCACGCAGCCGTACTGCACGGCGCAGCCCAGCACGCCCAGCGCCCGCAGCAGGCGGCCCGGCCACATGGCGCTCGCCGCTCGGCGCTGCCGCTCCGTTCGCCCCCTCCGCCCCCCCGGTGAGTTGGCGCAGGGCTGGGCGTTCAGCGGCGGGCGCTTGGCACAACGGCAGGAGAGAGATCCACGGTCGGTCTGGCGGTGAACGGGCAAAGGCGAGAAAAAACGCGTCGTGATATTTTGTTTTTCATCGTCCCGAAAACGCGCCAAATATTTGGGAGCTTATTTTTTTTTTGCCAGTTTCAGAACGTGTAACACGTGTCTTACTAACACACACACACCTACACACAACGTGTAACACGTGCCCTGCTAACACACACACCTACACACAACGTGTAACACGTGCCCTACTAACACACACACACACCTACACACAGTGTAACACGTGCCCTACTAACACACACACCTACACAGTGTAACACGTGTCTTACTAACACACACACACCTACACACAGTGTAACACGTGCCCTACTAACACACACACCTACACAGTGTAACACGTGTCTTACTAACACACACACACCTACACACAGTGTAACACGTGCCCTACTAACACACACACCTACACAGTGTAACACGTGCCTGACTAACACACACACCTACACACAACGTGTAACACGTGCCATACTAACACACACACCTACACAGTGTAACACGTGTCTTACTAACACACACACACCTACACACAGTGTAACACGTGCCCTACTAACACACACACCTACACAGTGTAACACGTGCCTGACTAACACACACACCTACACACAACGTGTAACACGTGCCATACTAACACACACACCTACACACAGTGTAACACGTGCCCTACTAACACACACACACCTACACACAGTGTAACACGTGCCCTACTAACACACACACCTACACACGTGTAACACGTGCCCTACTAACACACACACCTACACACAGTGTAACACGTGCCCTACTAACACACACACACCTACACAGTGTAACACGTGCCCTACTAACACACACACCTACACACGTGTAACACGTGCCCTACTAACACACACACACCTACACACAGTGTAACACGTGCCCTACTAACACACACACCTACACACAGTGTAACACGTGCCCTACTAACACACACACCTACACACAACGTGTAACACGTGCCCTACTAACACACACACACACCTACACACAGTGTAACACGTGCCCTACTAACACACACACACACCTACACACAGTGTAACACGTGCCCTACTAACACACACACCTACACACAACGTGTAACACGTGCCCTACTAACACACACACACACCTACACACAGTGTAACACGTGCCCTACTAACACACACACACCTACACACAACGTGTAACACGTGCCCTACTAACACACACACCTACACACAACGTGTAACACATGACGCACTAACACACACACCTACACACAACGTGTAACACGTGTCTTACTAACACACACACACCTACACACAACGTGTAACACGTGCCCTACTAACACACACACCTACACACAGTGTAACACGTGCCCTACTAACACACACACCTACACACAACGTGTAACACGTGCCCTACTAACACACACACACCTACACAGTGTAACACGTGCCCTACTAACACACACACACCTACACACAACGTGTAACACGTGTCTTACTAACACACACACCTACACACAACGTGTAACACGTGCCCTACTAACACACACACCTACACACAGTGTAACACGTGCCCTACTAACACACACACACCTACACACAGTGTAACACGTGCCCTACTAACACACACACACCTACACACAACGTGTAACACGTGCCCTACTAACACACACACACCTACACACAACGTGTAACACGTGCCCTACTAACACACACACCTACACACAACGTGTAACACGTGCCCTACTAACACACACACCTACACACAACGTGTAACACGTGCCCTACTAACACACACACCTACACACAACGTGTAAACACGTGCCCTACTAACACACACACACCTACACACAGTGTAACACGTGCCCTACTAACACACACACCTACACACAGTGTAACACGTGCCCTACTAACACACACACCTACACACAGTGTAACACGTGCCCTACTAACACACACACCTACACACAACGTGTAACACGTGCCCTACTAACACACACACCTACACACAAGTGTAACACGTGCCCTACTACACACACACCTACACACGTGTAACACGTGCCCTACTAACACCCACACCTACACACAGTGTAACACGTGCCCTACTAACACACACACACCTACACACAGTGTAACACGTGCCCTACTAACACACACACACCTACACACAGTGTAACACGTGCCCTACTAACACACACACACCTACACAACGTGTAACACGTGCCCTACTAACACACACACACCTACACACAACGTGTAACACGTGCCCTACTAACACACACACCTACACACAACGTGTAACACGTGCCCTACTAACACACACACACCTACACACAACGTGTAACACGTGCCCTACTAACACACACACCTACACACAACGTGTAACACGTGCCCTACTAACACACACACACCTACACACAACGTGTAACACGTGCCCTACTAACACACACACCTACACACAACGTGTAACACGTGCCCTACTAACACACACACACCTACACACAACGTGTAACACGTGCCCTACTAACACACACACCTACACACAACGTGTAACACGTGCCCTACTAACACACACACCTACACACAACGTGTAACACGTGCCCTACTAACACACACACCTACACACCACGTGTAACACGTGCCCTACTAACACACACACACCTACACAAACGTGTAAACACGTGCCTACTAACACACACACACCTACACACAGTGCAACACGTGCCCTACTAACACACACACCTACACCCAAGTGTAACACGTGCCCTACTAACACACACACACCTACACACACAACGTGTAACACGTGCCCTGCTAACACACACCACCTACACACAGTGTAACACGTGCCCTACTAACACCACACACCTACACACAGTGTAACACGGGCCTACTAACACACACACACCTACACACAGTGTAACACGTGCCCTACTAACACACACACACCTACACAACGTGTACACGTGCCCTACTAACACACACACACCTACACACAGTGCAACACGTGCCCTACTAACACACACACCTACACACAACGTGTAACACGTGCCCTACTAACACACACACCCTACAAACGTGTAAACACGTTGCCCTACTACCACCAACACACCTACACACAGTGCAAACACGTGCCCTACTAACACACACACCTACACACACGTGTAACCGTGCCCTACTAACACACACACACCTACACACAACGTGTAACACGTGCCCTACTAACACACACACACCTACACACAACGTGTAACACGTGCCCTACTAACACACACACCTACACACAGTGTAACACGTGCCCTACTAACACACACACACCTACACACAACGTGTAACACGTGCCCTACTAACACACACACACCTACACACAGTGTAACACGTGCCCTACTAACACACACACACACCTACACACAGTGTAACACGTGCCCTACTAACACACACACCTACACACAGTGTAACACGTGCCCTACTAACACACACACACACTACACACAACGTGTAACACGTGCCCTACTAACACACAACACCTACACACAGTGTAACACGTGCCCTACTAACACACACACACCTACACACAACGTGTAACACGTGCCCTACTAACACAACACACCTACACACACGTGTAACACATGCTGTACTAACCACACACCTACACACACAGTGTAACACGTACCCTACTAACACACACACACCTACACACAAACGTGTAACACGTGCCCTACTAACACACACACCTACACACAACGTGTAACACATGCTGTACTAACACACACACCTACACACACAGTGTAACACGTACCCTACTAACACACACACACCTACACACAACGTGTAACACGTGCCCTACTAACACACACACACCTACACACAACGTGTAACACGTGCCCTACTAACACACACACCTACACACACAGTGTAACACGTGCCCTACTAACACACACACCTACACACACAGTGTAACACGTGCCCTACTAACACACACACACCTACACACAGTGTAACACGTGCCATACTAACACACACACCTACACACAGTGTAACACGTGCCCTACTAACACACTCAACTCCACTGCCGTTTTACCGGCAACACACCGGTGCCTGCGGCCTAGTACACCCAGTGAAGCCTGCCGCGCCTGCCGAGTAGGGCGTCGCTGATGCGGCAGTCCGTCCAGGCGAGAGGTGGTGGGAGGGGGGGGCGCTGCGGCGGTGGTGGAGTTAGCAGCACAGCAGCGAGCCCGTGGGGGTGGCAACCCCAACGAGCCTGTGGGTGGCAACAGCAGCGAGCCGGGTGACCCACGGGGTAGTCACCGTGGCCGTAGAGACGGAGACTGCCTCACCCCCCCGTTGCCTGCTTCCGCTTGCACGTGGCAAGCTGCAGGCTGCAGTTCGCGTTGGCTCCGCGGGGAGGCGCTGTGGTGCAATAGAAGCCAGGCCGCCCTCATATCGATATTAAATTTATAAACTTTAATACTGTTTCGTTCTTTCGGTAAAGTCACGTAGGTATAAAATTGAATTATTTCACGAAATTGTATTTTGTGAGATAATTTGATACCCATAAATAATTTCTTATTTCATAAAATAGTTTTTTTATATATATAAAATAATTTTATTTTAAAATAAAATGATTTCATAAAATATAAATATATTTCATTAAATATTTAATACAATTTTATTTTATTAAATTTAATTTCATGAAATGCAAAAAATTTATTTCATGAAAAAAAAATATTTCATGAAATAAAATCTTATTTCAAAATAAAATGTTATTTTATTTTCTAACGACGTGACTTTACCGAAAGACCCAAAGAGTATGGATTCCTTCAGTCACGAAAGCTTTAAATCAAGAAACCTTTAAATCTTGACTTGAAGCTTTCGTAACTGCCGGAATGCATACTCTCTGGTTCTTTCGGTAAAGTCACGGAGGTATAAAATAAAATAAATATTCATTTTGTACCTACGTAATTTTACTGAACTTTATAAAATAAATGATTTAATTTAATAAATACATTTTTTACTTTCTATTATAAATGATTTATTTTATTTTATACCTACGTGACTTTAATTAACTTTATAAATTAAAATAAATGATTTCTTTAATAAATAAAAGATGTATTTAATAAATAAATGTTTCTTTTATTTTATACCTACGTGACTTTACCGAAAGAACCAAAGAGTACAATGTTTACACTTTTATGGGACTATCGTTTTGAATGGAAAAAGAACGGACAATTCTACACTGTAACGCGATAACAAATGTAATCTTCTTGGTTCTTTCAGCCGTCTTCACCTAAAGACGGCTGCTTGCGTTGTGGCCGAAACGTCGTGAGAATAATTTTATTATGTTTTATTTTTATTATTTTATTATCTCCCTTCTACGTGACTTTACCGAAAGAACCAAGAAGATGAATCCCTGCAGTCACGAAAGCTTTAAATCTATATTTAACAAATGTAATGTTAATAGCTTCAAAACTTCAAAAAGTCTCCACTTGTTGGCCATCTTCTTGGTTCTTTCGGTAAAGTCACGTAGAAGGGAAATAATAAAATAATAAAAATAAAACATAATAAAATATTTTTTTAAATAATAAAAATTAAACATAATAAAATACCATTTTATTAAAATAAAACATAATAAAATCAAATTTTATTATGTTTTATTTTTATTATTTTATTATTTCCCTTCTACGTGACTTTACCGAAAGAACCAAGAAGATGAATCCCTGCAGTCACGAAAGCTTTAAATCGAAATTGTTGGCCATCGTTGTCAACGCGTGCCTGGAATCTTCTCCAGGTGGTCTCCAGAGCCAGGAGAAGGCCCAATTCTCGTGATATTGTTACAAATTCTCAGAAGTTTGTTTTACTTTTGAAGAACCTTGTATTTACACCATTGGAACCTCCTTGGCCAGTAGCAATATATGATAATTGTTTTCTTACCCTTTTATCTGTAGTGCGTATATATTTAATGTGGCGCTGCACTCTGATGTTGTATGAGAAAACATTTATTAAAAAGTCTATTTAATTAAGTAGAACGTCTTGTCTATATTGATTTAAAGTTGTGCATTTTGATGTGACGTCACATTTCTCAAACCCCCCCCCCTAGGTGCGTGACGTCATTTATGGACGGCCCCTATGAACTTTCAAGGGCCCCACGCTAAACGCTTTCAAGCTATCAATTCCGGTTCAGTGATTCTGCACTTGCTCTATTACTATAGTACTATAGTACTGGTAGGAAGCTCCTGGTTACACCAGCCCACAGGGGATGATTGTGTCCGTCATGCAGGGAGTGGCTGGGTGGGGAGGGAGGGGCTGGGAAGGTTGGGGAGGAGCTGGGTGGGGCTGGGTGGGGAGGGGAGGGTAGGGAGGGGCTGGGTGGAGAGGGTGGGGCTGGGTGGGGAGGGGAGGGTGGGTAGGGTGGGGAGGGGCTGGGTGGGGAGGGTGGGGCTAGGTGGGGAGGGGAGGGTGGGGAGGGTGGGGAGGAGTTGGGTGGAGAGGGTGGGCTGGGTGGGGAGGGGAGGGTGGGGAGGGTGGGGAGGGGCTGGATGGGGAGGGTGGGGCTAGGTGGGGAGGGGAGGGTGGGGAGGGTGGGGAGGGGCTGGGTGGGGAGGGTGGGGCCAGGTGGGGAGGGGAGGGTGGGGAGGGTGGGGAGGGGCTGGGTGGGGAGGGTGGGGCTAGGTGGGGAGGGGAGGGTGGGGAGGGGCTGGGTGGGGAGGGTGGGGCCAGGTGGGGAGGGGAGGGTGGGGAGGGTGGGGAGGGGCTGGGTGGGGAGGGTGGGGCTAGGTGGGGAGGGGAGGGTGGGGAGGGGCTGGGTGGAGAGGGTGGGGCTGGGGAGGGGAGGGTGGGGAGGGGCTGGGTGGGGAGGGTGGGGCTGGGTGGGGGGTGGGAGGGTTGGGGCTGGGTGGGGAGGGGCTGGTCACCCCGTGGTGCCCTTATAAAACTCAACGTTTAACCTACTCACGCCGGCTTGTGCCCGCCCTCACAGTCGGGCATATTTGCGGAATACACCACGCCGCCGTTGACCCTGGCCATTGACCGAGCAACCCAACGTTCCTACCAGCTCCCTCCGCAGGAATGTGTTACTATACCGCCTTCAACTTTTATGAACGACCGGGTGTTTAAGGTTAGCAATTTGTCGTATTATCCGGCTGATAGCAAATGAAAACATACAATTATTTTACTATGCAAGTAAAAAAATGTGTTTCAATATTGACGTGTTTTTTTATATTTAGGGCCCATTTTTAACATCATATGCTACAGGCCCCGCAGTAGCTTAATCCGGCAATGGCGGACAACCACTACAGGAGGAGTAGCAGTGCACTTAGCGTGTGTTTGGGACCGTCCCTAAATGACGTCACGCACCTAGGGGGGTGGGGGGTCAGACATTTGTGACGATGTGTGACGAGGGGGGGGGGGTTGAGAAATGTGACGTCACATCAAAAATGCGCAAATTTAAATAAATATAGACAACACGTTCTACTTATTCAATAGACTTTAAATAAATGTTTTCTCCTACAACATCAGAGTGCAGCGCCACATTAAATACGCACTACAATGATAAAAGCCTAAATCGATTCGAAGCATGTTTTATTTTCAAAATGGAAATATGGTTTTGGGGGGGGGGGGGCAGAGCTTTGTGACGTCATATTTGAGGGGGGGGTCTGACTTTTTGTGACGCCGTGTGACGAGGGGGGGGTCAAAAATCGTCCAAAATCACGTGACGTCATATATGGACGGCCCCTTACCTCTTCACGGGTCTCGCTCTAATTACAGTGCTTCTCCCATCTCACTCGACATTCACAATCCCAGACGTCTCTCTTACGGCTACTTGTGCTCAATCAACGTTCCGTTCCGTCTAACTCCAAGCGCCCTTCTGCACTGAAATTCACTTCCTCTACCACACCAAACGATCACCCGGTCCCTCCATCATTCACTCCTCCTTGAAGCCACATCTATTACTCGCCTACTCATCTATTCTCACTCACCTACACATCTATTCCCACTCACCTACCCATCTATTCCCACTCACCTACCCACCCATTCTCACTCACCTACCCACCCATTCCCACTCACCTACCTATCTATTCCCACTCACCTACCCACCCATACCCACTCACCTACCCACCCATTCCCACTCACCTAACCATCTATTTCCACTCACCTACCCATCTATTCCCACTCACCTACCCATCTATTCCCACTCACCTACCCATTTATTCTCATTCACCTACCCACCCATTCCCACTCACCTACCCACCTGTCCTCACTCACCTACCCATCTATTCCCACTCACCTACCCATCTATTACCACTCACCTACCCACCCATTCTCACTCACCAACCCATCTGTCCTCACTCACCTACCCATCTATTCCCACTCACCTACCCACCCATTCCCACTCACCTACCCACCCATACCCACTCACCTACCCACCCATTCCCACTCACCTACCCATCAATTCCCACTCACCTACCCATCTATACCCACTCACCTACCCACCTATTCTCACTCACCTACCCACCCATTCCCACTCACCTACCCATCTATTCCCACTCACCTACCCATATATTTCCACTCACCTACCCACCCATTCCCACTCACCTACCCATCTATTCCCACTCACCTACCCATATATTACCACTCACCTACCCACCCATTCTCACTCACCTACCCATCTGTCCTCACTCACCTACCCATCTATTCTCACTCACCTACCCATCTATCCCCACTCATCTACCCACCCATACCCACTCACCTACCCATCTATTCTCACTCACCTACCCATCTATTCCCACTCACCTACGCATCTATTACCACTCACCTACCCACCCATTCTCACTCACCTACCCATCTGTCCTCACTCACCTACCCATCTATTCCCACTCACCTACCCACCCATTCCCACTCACCTACCCATCCATTCCCACTCACCTACCCACCTGTCCTCACTCACCTACCCAGCTATTCCCACTCACCTACCCATCTATTCCCACTCACCTACCCATCTATTCCCATTCACCTACCCATCTACTCCCACTCACCTACCCATCGATTCCCACTCACCTACCCATCTATTCTCACTCACCTACCCACCCATTCCCACTCACCTACCCATCTATTCCCACTCACCTACCCATCTATACCCACTCACCTACCCACCTATTTCCACTCACCTACCCACCTATTCACACTCACCTACCCATCTATTCCCACTCACCTACCCATCTATTTCCACTCACCTACCCATCTATACCCACTCACCTACCCATCTATACCCACTCACCTACCCATCTATACTCACTCACCTACCCATCTATTCCCACTCACCTACCCACCTATTCTCACTCACCTACCCATCTATTTCCACTCATCTACCCATCTATTCCCACTCACCTACCCATCTATCTCCACTCACCTACCCAACTATTCAAACTCACATACCCACCCATTCCCACTCACCTACTCATCTATTCCCACTCACCTACCCACCCATTCCCACTCACCTACTCATCTATTCACACTCACCTACCCATCTATTCCCACTCACCTACCCATCTATCTCCACTCACCTACCCAACTATTCAAACTCACATACCCACCCATTCCCACTCACCTACTCATCTATTCCCACTCACCTACTCATCTATTCACACTCACCTACCCATCTATTCCCACTCACCTACCCATCTATCTCCACTCACCTACCCAACTATTCAAACTCACATACCCACCCATTCCCACTCACCTACTCATCTATTCCCACTCACCTACCCACCCATACCCACTCACCTACCCATCTATTCCCACTCACCTGCCCATCTATTCCAACTCACCTGCCCATCTATTCTCACTCACCTACCCATCTATTCCCACTCACCTACCCACCCATTCTCACTCAACTACCCATCTATTCTCACTCACCTACCCACCTATACCCACGTACCTACCCACCCATACCCACTCACCTACCCATCTATTCCCACTCACCTACCTATCTATTTACACTCACCTACCCACCCATTCCCACTCACCTACCCATCTATTCCCACTCACCTACCCATCTATCCCCACTCACCTACCCACCCATACCCACTCACCTACCCATCTATTACCACTCACCTACCCACCCACACCCACTCACCTACCCATCTATTCCCACTCACCTACACATCTATTCTCACTCACCTACCCATCTATTCCCACTCACCTACCCACCCATACCCACTCACCTACCCACCCATTCCCACTCACCTACCCATCTATTCCCACTCACCTACCCATCTATTCCCACTCACCTACCCATCTATTTCCACTCACCTACCCATCTATTCCCACTCACCTACCCATCTATTCCCACTCACCTACCCACCCATACCCACTCACCTACCCATCTATTACCACTCACCTACCCACCCACACCCACTCACCTACCCATCTATTCCCACTCACCTACACATCTATTCTCACTCACCTACCCATCTATTCCCACTCACCTACCCACCCATACCCACTCACCTACCCACCCATTCCCACTCACCTACCCATCTATTCCCACTCACCTACCCATCTATTCCCACTCACCTACCCATCTATTTCCACTCACCTACCCATCTATTCCCACTCACCTACCCATCTATTCCCACTCACCTACCCACCCATACCCACTCACCTACCCATCTATTCCCACTCACCTACCCATCTATTCACACTCACCTACCCATCTATTCCCACTCACCTACCCATCTATTCACACTCACCTACCCACCCATACCCACTCACCTACCCACCCATACCCACTCACCTACCCATCTATTCCCACTCACCTACCCATCTATTCCCACTCACATACCCATCCGTGGCCTCCTCACACTTCGATGCCGGTAACCACAATAATAGCAGCAAAAGAAATAGTCCCAAATTTTCATATCCTGAACATCCACAGTAGAGGGTTTCTTTTGTTGATGTTGTTGTTGGGTAAGATCGGGTCAACGCATAAATGTTGCGTCGTAAGAACCAGCCACCACCCGACACAGCCAACCAGCAAAGGGTTCTAGATTTGAAGCTTTCGTGACTGCAAGGATTCATATTCCACCATTGGTACCTCATTTGCCAGTAAAAAAATATGATGATTGGTTTTTTACCCTTTTATCTGGCAACAAAACTGACACCTTTTTTTACAAGGAGTCATGTTTGCATAGACAACAATACCTGCGGTCATAATGCAAACAAAAAACATAACTCTGATAATGTATGCACTGTCGAATTATCAGGATTCATATTCTTAGGTTTTTTCGGTAAAGTCACGTAGGTAAAAAATTAAAATTAATAAAAGTAAAAATAAAATAAAAATCACGACGTTTCGGAGGCAACACAAGCTTCCGTCTTCAGGTGGAATCGTCAGAGCAATCGTGCTGTGACGATTTTTATTTTATTTTTACTTTTATTAATTTAAATTTTTTTCCTACGTGACTTTACCGAAAAAACCTAAGAATACAGCAAGGGGTTATAATAGGGGTTTTCCCCTTTTTCCAACAAAACTGGAACCTTTTAACGAGGATTCACGTCTGAATTAACCACAATACTTGCAGTCAAAATGCAAAAAAAAAACACACACTCTGATAATAAATGCATTGTCCTTGAAACTGATTGGTCCACACCAATGGGACGGCTTTCTTTTGTGCCTCGACCCAAATTTGTGCTCGACCAGAGGACGCAAAAAGGCGTACACAGTGAGATCTCTTTTAGCAGTGGCAAAATATAGCAGTAGGTTTTTACCCTTTTAAACTGGTACAAAACTGACACCTTTATTCAAGGCATCATGTTTGCAATAACCACAACACAAGTAGTCAAAAAGGCAAACAAAAAGAAGCAACTCTGATAATGATAATAATATGCACTGTCCTTGAAGTTGATTGGTCCACACCCGAGACGGCTTTCTTTAGAGTCTAGTCCCCATTGGTGTTGGACCAGATGACACCAGAAGGCGTACAACTCAAACACAGTGCCATATCAGAGTATTGAGAGCTCGGGGTAAGCATTTACACTATGAGATCTCTTTTAAACAGTGGCAAAATATAGTCGTAGGTTTTTACCCTTTTAAACTGGTACAAAAGTAGTTGACTACACAAGTAGTTGACTACTTGTGTAGTGGTTATTGCAAAGATGATGCCTTGAATAAAGGTGTCAGTTTTGTACCAGTTTAAAAGGGTAAACACCTACTGCTATAGGCGTACTCAGCTCAAAGACAATGCCACTATCAGAGTAATGAGAGCTCGGGGTGAGCATCTACATCATTAGATCTACAGCAAGGGGTCGTCACTTGAACGGA
>NC_083846.1:4883461-4905961 GCF_015708825.2 Lethenteron reissneri
CTCGCTACTCACTACTCACCATACACTCACCACTCACTCACTACTCACCATACACTCACCACGCACTCACTACTCACTCACTGCACCGGGCATCATGGGTGAGTGTAGTCACATCACCACTCGCTACTCACTACTCACCATACACTCACCACTCACTCACTACTCACCATACACTCACCACGCACGCACTACTCACTCACTGCAAGGGCATCATGGGTGAGTGTCACTACTCACCACTCACTACTCACCATACAACTCACCACGGCACTCACCACTCACTCGCTACTCACCATACACTCACCATACACTCACCACTCACTCGCTACTCACCATACACTCACCACGCACTCACTACTCACTCACTGCACGGGCATCATGAGTGAGTGTCACTACTCACCACTCACTACTCACTACTCACCATACACTCACCACTCACTCACTACTCACTCACTGCATGGGCATCATGGGTGAGTGTCACTACTCACCATACACTCACTCACTGCTCACCACTGACTCACCACTCACTCACCACTCACTCACTGCTCACCACTCACTCGTGGTGGTTGTTGAAGTTGTTGTCGTGGTGGTGGTTGTTGTAGTTGAAGTTGTTGTCGTGGTGGTTGTCTAAGTTGTTGTCGTGGTGGTCGTTGTTGTAGTTGAAGTTGTTGTCGTGGTGGTGGTTGTTGTTGTTGAAGTTGTTGTCGTGGTGGTGGTTGTTGTAGTTGAAGTTGTTGTCGTGGTGGTTGTCTAAGTTGTTGTCGTGGTGGTGGTTGTTGTAGTTGAAGTTGTTGTCGTGGTGGTTGTCTAAGTTGTTGTCGTGGTGGTCGTTGTTGTAGTTGAAGTTGTTGTCGTGGTGGTGGTTGTTGTTGTTGAAGTTGTTGTCGTGGTGGTGGTTGTTGTAGTTGAAGTTGTTGTCGTGGTGGTTGTCTAAGTTGTTGTCGTGGTGGTGGTTGTTGTAGTTGAAGTTGTTGTCGTGGTGGTGGTTGTTGTTGTTGAAGTTGTTGTCGTGGTGGTTGTTGTTGTAGTTGAAGTTGTTGTCGTGGTGGTGGTTGTTGTTGTTGAAGTTGTTGTCGTGGTGGTGGTTGTTGTAGTTGAAGTTGTTGTCGTGGTGGTTGTCTAAGTTGTTGTCGTGGTGGTGGTTGTTGTAGTTGAAGTTGTTGTCGTGGTGGTGGTTGTTGTTGTTGAAGTTGTTGTCGTGGTGGTTGTTGTTGTAGTTGAAGTTGTTTTCGTGGTGGTGGTTGTTGTAGTTGAAGTTGTTTTCGTGGTGTTGGATGTTGTTGTTGAAGTTGTTGTCGTGGTGGTGGTTGTTGTAGTTGAAGTTGTTTTCGTGGTGGTTGTTGTTGTTGAAGTTGTTGTCGTGGTGGTTGTTGTTGTAGTTGAAGTTGTTTTCGTGGTGGTGGTTGTTGTAGTTGAAGTTGTTGTCGTGGTGGTGGTTGTTGTTGTTGAAGTTGTTGTCGTGGTGGTTGTTGTTGTAGTTGAAGTTGTTTTCGTGGTGGTGGTTGTTGTTGTTGAAGTTGTTGTCGTGGTGTTGGTTGTTGTTGTTGAAGTTGTTGTCGTGGTGGTGGTTGTTGTAGTTTAAGTTGTTGTCGTGGTGGTGGTTGTTGTAGTTGAAGTTGTTGTCGTGGTGGTTGTCTAAGTTGTTGTCGTGGTGGTCGTTGTTGTAGTTGAAGTTGTTGTCGTGGTGGTGGTTGTTGTTGTTGAAGTTGTTGTCGTGGTGGTGGTTGTTGTAGTTGAAGTTGTTGTCGTGGTGGTTGTCTAAGTTGTTGTCGTGGTGGTGGTTGTTGTAGTTGAAGTTGTTGTCGTGGTGGTGGTTGTTGTTGTTGAAGTTGTTGTCGTGGTGGTTGTTGTTGTAGTTGAAGTTGTTGTCGTGGTGGTGGTTGTTGTTGTTGAAGTTGTTGTCGTGGTGGTGGTTGTTGTAGTTGAAGTTGTTGTCGTGGTGGTTGTCTAAGTTGTTGTCGTGGTGGTGGTTGTTGTAGTTGAAGTTGTTGTCGTGGTGGTGGTTGTTGTTGTTGAAGTTGTTGTCGTGGTGGTTGTTGTTGTAGTTGAAGTTGTTTTCGTGGTGGTGGTTGTTGTAGTTGAAGTTGTTTTCGTGGTGTTGGTTGTTGTTGTTGAAGTTGTTGTCGTGGTGGTGGTTGTTGTAGTTGAAGTTGTTTTCGTGGTGGTTGTTGTTGTTGAAGTTGTTGTCGTGGTGGTTGTTGTTGTAGTTGAAGTTGTTTTCGTGGTGGTGGTTGTTGTAGTTGAAGTTTTTGTCGTGGTGGTGGTTGTTGTTGTTGAAGTTGTTGTCGTGGTGGTTGTTGTTGTAGTTGAAGTTGTTTTCGTGGTGGTGGTTGTTGTTGTTGAAGTTGTTGTCGTGGTGTTGGTTGTTGTTGTTGAAGTTGTTGTCGTGGTGGTGGTTGTTGTAGTTGAAGTTGTTTTCGTGGTGGTTGTGGTTGAAGTTGTTTTCGTGGTGGTGGTTGTTGTAGTTGAAGTTGTTGTCGTGGTGGTGGTTGTTGTAGTTTAAGTTGTTGTCGTGGTGGTGGTTGTTGTAGTTGAAGTTGTTGTCGTGGTGGTTGTGGTTGAAGTTGTTGTCGTGGTGGTGGTTGTTGTAGTTGAAGTTGTTGTCGTGGTGGTTGTTGTTGTTGAAGTTGTTGTCGTGGTGGTGGTTGTTGTTGTTGAAGTTGTTGTTGTGGTGGTGGTTGAAGTTGTTTTTGTGGTGGTTGTGGTTGAAGTTGTTGTTGTGGCGGTGGTTGTTGTGGTTGAAGTTGTTGTGGTAATGGTTGTTGTTGAAGTTGTTGTCGTGATGGTTGTTGTTGAAGTTGTTGTGGTTGTCGTTGTGGCTGCCCCCCCAGCCCCACCGGTGCCGCTGGGGCTGCCCGTGGTGGCGCGCCGTGCCGACGGCTCCCGCGCCGTCACGGCCGACACGGTGGCGCTCGCCGCTCCGGGCTGCCTCTTCAGCGACGAGCACGGACCCCTAGCACACATCCACACCATCGTGCTGGAGGCCGGGGGTAGGGGTCACGGGGGGTCACGGGGGGTCACGGGGGGGGGTTCCACGGGGGGGGGTTCACGGGGGGGGGTCACGGGGGGTCACGGGGGTATGGGGAGGACACGGTGGGTGAGATTCAGGAAGGACCCCTCGCACAAATCCACACCATCGTGCTGGAGGCCGGGGGTAGGGGTCACGGGGGGGTCACGGGGGGGGTCACGGGGGGGGGTCACGGGGGGTCACGGGGGGGGGGTCACGGGGGGGGGGTCATGGGGAAGGACCCCTCGCACACATCCACACCATCGTGCTGGAGGCAGGGGGTAGGGGGCACGGGGGGGGTCACGGGGGGGGGGTCACGGGGGGTCACGGGGGGGGGGGGGTCACGGGGGGGTCACGGGGGTATGGGGAGGACATGGAGGGTGAGATTCAGGAAGGACCCCTCGCACACATCCACACCATCGTGCTGGAAGCCGGGGGTAGGGGTCACGGGGGGGGCACGGGGGGCCACGGGGGGTCACGGGGGGGTCACGGGGAGGTCACGGGGGTCATGGGGGGTCACGGGGGGTCACGGGGGAGGTCACGGGAGGGGTCACGGGGGGGTCACACAGTGGGTGAGATTCAGGAAGGACCCCTAGCACACATCCACACCATCGTGCTGGAGGCCGGAGGTAGGGGTCACGGGGGGGGCATGTGGGGTCACGGGGGGTCATGGGGGGGTCACGGGGGTATGGGGAGGACACTGAGGGTGAGATTCAGGAAGGACCCCTAGCACACATCCACACCATCGTGCTGGAGGCCGGGGGTAGGGGGCACAGGGGGGGTCACGGGGGGGGGGGGGTCACAGGGGGCAGGGGGGGCCCGGGGGGGCACGGGGGGGTCACGGGGGGGGTCACGGGGGTGTCACGGGGGGGGGTCACGGGGGTATGGGGAGGACACGGTGGGTGAGATTCAGGAAGGACACGGGGAGGGGGGGGGGAGACAGTGGGGACAACGTGGGAGACGGGGAGACATGGGGAGTCACGGGTGGGGGACATGGAGGGAGACGTGGGGGAAGACACAGGAAGGACACGGGGGAGACACGGGGAGGGGTGGAGACAGTGGGGACACGTGGGAGACACGTGGGAGACACGTGGGAGACACATGGACCTTCACCGGGCATCATGTCCCCCCCCACCCCCCCTCCAGCCGTAGCGGACGAACCGCTCGCCACGTGGCATGAGGCCTACTTTGGCAGTCGGCCGCGGCCGTACGTGGCCACGGCGGAGGCCGTGGGATCGCCTGCCGGGCCCAGCGGGGGTGGGCGCGGCCACGGGGGGCACAGCGGGCCACCGAGCCCGTCCTCGTCGTGGGAGGGGACCAGACGTGCCGGCAGAAGGCCCGCACCGACCAGGTGTGCAACGGGCCACTCAAGCCTGGGAGAGCTTACCTGTGAGTGCGGGGCGGGGGGAGGGAGATTAATGCTCGTGCACTCGCCCAGAACACTCACCTCTGCACTCATACACTCACCTGTACACTCACCTGTACACTCACCTCTACAGTCATACACTCACCTCTACACTCATACACTCACCTCTGCACTCATACACTCACCTGTACACTCATACACTCACCTGTACACTCAACTCTACAGTCATACACTCACCTCCACACTCATACACTCACCTCTGCACTCATACGCTCACCTCCACACTCATACACTCACCTGTACACTCACCTCTACACTCACCTTCACACTCATACACTCACCTCCACACTCATACACTCACCTCCACACTCACCTTCACACTCATACACTCACCTCTACACTCACCTCTACACTCACCTCCACACTCACCTTCACACTCATACACTCACCTCTACACTCACCTGTACACTCACCTCCACATTCACGCACTATTTGGCACAGAAACGTTCCAATCAGTAATTGTTTACGGCTCAAATCTTGTCTAATTGGCTGCGTCGGGTGGTGGAATGTTCACGACACGTTTATTCTGCGCGATCCAGCCCAACAGAAACAACGTTATCATGAATGATATCAGAACCAGAATATGTATGTTTACTGCAGGAGGAATCCGATCCGATGAGCTATGAAGCTCTTTCTTCACAGGTGTCCAGTAGGGACACGAGGTCAGAACATCACAACGACAAACGCAGAGTACAAAACGGTGATGGTAGCGCAGGGCACAAGAAAGATAAACATATCGCCCTAACACACACAGTAGAAGTTAATCATCGATTTAAAGTTTTCGTGACTGCAGGGATTCATCTTCTTGGTTCTTTCGGTAAAGTCACGTAGAAGGGAAATAATAAAATAATAAACCATAATAAAATACAAAAATAAACATAATAAAATACAATTGTGAGAATTGTATTTTATTTCGATTTTAAGCTTTCGTGACTGCAGGGATTCATCTTCTTGGTTCTTTCGGTAAAGTCACGTAGAAGGGAAATAATACAATAATAAACCATAATAAAATACAAAAATAAAACATAATAAAATACAATTGTGAGAATTGTATTTTATTTCGATTTAAAGCTTTCGTGACTGCAGGGATTCATCTTCTTGGTTCTTTCGGTAAAGTCACGTAGAAGGGAAATAATCAAATAATAAAAATAAAACTACATACAAAAATAAAACAATAAAATACAATTCTCAAACATAATAAAATACAATTGTGAGAATTGTATTTTATTTCGATTTAAAGCTTTCGTGACTGCAGGGATTCATCTTCTTGGTTCTTTCGGTACAGTCACGTAGAAGGGAAATAATAAAATAATAAACCATAATAAAATAAAACATAATAAAATACAATTCTCAAACATAATAAAATACAATTGTGAGAATTGTATTTTATTTCGATTTAAAGCTTTCGTGACTGCAGAGATTCATCTTCTTGGTTCTTTCGGTAAAGTCACGTAGAAGGGAAATAATAAAATAATAAACCATAATAAAATACAAAAATAAAACATAATAAAATACAATTCTCAAACATAATAAAATACAATTGTGAGAATTGTTTTTTATTTCGATTTAAAGCTTGCGTGACTGCAGAGATTCATCTTCTTGGTTCTTTCGGTAAAGTCACGTAGAAGGGAAATAATAAAATAATAAACCATAATAAAATACAAAAATAAAACATAATAAAATACAATTCTCAAACATAATAAAATACAATTGTGAGAATTGTATTTTATTTCGATTTAAAGCTTTCGTGACTGCAGGGATTCATCTTCTTGGTTCTTTCGGTAAAGTCACGTAGAATGGAAATAATAAAATAATAAACCATAATAAAATACAAAAATAAAACATAATAAAATACAATTCTCAAACATAATAAAATACAATTGTGAGGATTGTATTTTATTTCGATTTAAAGCTTTCGTGACTGCAGGGATTCATCTTCTTGGTTCTTTCGGTTACTGTCATGTAGAATGGAAATAATAAAATAATAAAAATGAAACATAATAAAATAATTCTCACGACGTTTCGGCCACAACACAAGCAGCCGTCCTCAGGTGAAGAACAGGTATGTCGGTAAAGTCACGTAGAAGGGAAATAATAAAATAATAAAACATAATAAAACAATTCTCACGACGTTTCGGCCACAACGCAAGCAGCCGTCCTCAGGTGAAGAACAGGTCTGTCGGTAAAGTCACGTAGAAGGGAAATAATAAAATAATAAAACATAATAAAATAATTCTCACGACGTTTCGGCCACAACGCAAGCAGCCGTCCTCAGGTGAAGAACAGGTCTGTCGGTAAAGTCACGTAGAAGGGAAATAATAAAATAATAAAACATAATAAAATAATTCTCACGACGTTTCGACCACAACGCAAGCAGCCGTCCTCAGGTGAAGAACAGGTCTGTCGGTAAAGTCACGTAGAAGGGAAATAATAAAATAATACAAATAAAACATAATAAAATACAATTCTCACGACGTTTCGGCCACAACGCAAGCAGCCGTCCTCAGGTGAAGAACAGGTCTGTCGGTAAAGTCACGTAGAAGGGAAATAATAAAATAATAAAACATAATAAAATAATTCTCACGACGTTTCGACCACAACGCAAGCAGCCGTCCTCAGGTGAAGAACAGGTCTGTCGGTAAAGTCACGTAGAAGGGAAATAATAAAATAATAAAAATAAAACATAATAAAATACAATTCTCACGACGTTTCGGCCACAACGCAAGCAGCCGTCCTCAGGTGAGGAACAGGTCTGTCGGGGAGACAGCGTCTGAATGACGCGTCCTGGGCTTGGAGCGTCTATTTAAGCTGGGAGGGAGGAGGAAGAGCGCCTTGACAAAAGAATGTGCATATCAAGAGGAATTTTAGCATATTTATGTAATATTACACTATTATTCTACCCACCCTACTGCACACCACACTGCTGCATATTCACCATACAACTACGAATTTTAGAATATTTATGGGAAATGCAGATATGCGACTGGTACTTCTTGTGATTACTATACACCACCCTATACCTTATAGATTGTAATTTTACACTATGTATTATTCTACACACCCTACTGCACATCCTACCAGGAAAATCTCACTTATCGGTAATGAAAGCCTCTTCCTCCTCCTCCATACTACTACGCGTTGGCCATTTGTTGTTAATCACCGATAGGAGGAGCAGCAGTGGCCACTGCATTGTGATGCCATCAGCAGGTCCATGCCACGTCCATCTAAGGACTGATGTCATCAGGAGGTCCATGCCACGTCTATCTAAGGAGTGATGTTATCAGGAGGTCCATCACATGTCCATCCAAGGAGTGATGGTATCAGGAGGTCCATGCTACGTCTATCCAAGGAGTGATGGTATCAGGAGGTCCATCACATGTCCATCCAAGGAGTGATGGTATCAGGAGGTCCATGCCACGTCTATCTAAGGAGTGATGTTATCAGGAGGTCCATCACATGTCCATCCAAGGAGTGATGGTATCAGGAGGTCCATGCTACGTCTATCCAAGGAGTTATGGTATCAGGAGGTCCATCACATGTCCATCCAAGGAGTGATGGTATCAGGAGGTCCATGCCACGTCTATCTAAGGAGTGATGGTATCAGGAGGTCCATGCCACGTCTATCTAAGGAGTGATAGTATCAGGAGGTCCATCCCACGTCCATCTAAGGAGTGATAGTATCAGGAGGTCCATGCCACGTCTATCTAAGGAGTGATGTTATCAAGAGGTCCATGCCACGTCTATCTAAGGAGTGATGTTATCAGGAGGTCCATGCCACGTCTATCCGAGGAGAGATGTCATCAGGAGGTCCATGCCACGTCTATCTAAGGAGTGATGTTATCAAGAGGTCCATGCCACGTCTATCTAAGGAGTGATGTTATCAAGAGGTCCATGCCACGTCTATCTAAGGAGTGATGTTATCAAGAGGTCCATGCCACGTCTATCTAAGGAGTGATGTTATCAGGAGGTCCATGCCACGTCCATCTAAGGAGTGATGTTATCAAGAGGTCCATGCCACGTCTATCTAAGGAGTGATGTTATCAAGAGGTCCATGCCACGTCTATCTAAGGAGTGATGGTATCAGGAGGTCCATGCCACGTCTATCTAAGGAGTGATGTTATCAAGAGGTCCATGCCACGTCTATCTAAGGAGTGATGTTATCAGGAGGTCCATGCCACGTCCATCTAAGGAGTGATGTTATCAAGAGGTCCATGCCACGTCTATCTAAGGAGTGATGTTATCAAGAGGTCCATGCCACGTCTATCTAAGGAGTGATGGTATCAGGAGGTCCATGCCACGTCTATCTAAGGAGTGATGTTATCAAGAGGTCCATGCCACGTCTATCTAAGGAGTGATGTTATCAAGAGGTCCATGCCACGTCTATCTAAGGAGTGATGTTATCAAGAGGTCCATGCCACGTCTATCTAAGGAGTGATGTTATCAAGAGGTCCATGCCACGTCTATCTAAGGAGTGATGTTATCAAGAGGTCCATGCCACGTCTATCTAAGGAGTGATGTTATCAGGAGGTCCATGCCACGTCCATCTAAGGAGTGATGTTATCAAGAGGTCCATGCCACGTTTATCTAAGGAGTGATGTTATCAAGAGGTCCATGCCACGTCTATCTAAGGAGTGATGGTATCAGGAGGTCCATGCCACGTCTATCTAAGGAGTGATGTTATCAAGAGGTCCATGCCACGTCTATCTAAGGAGTGATGTTATCAGAGGTCCATGCCACGTCTATCTAAGGAGTGATGTCATCAGGAGGTCCATGCCACGTCTATCTAAGGAGTGATGTCATCAGGAGGTCCATGCCACGTCTATCCGAGGAGAGATGTCATCAGGAGGTCCATGCCACGTCTATCCGAGGAGAGATGTCATCAGGAGGTCCATGCCACGTCTATCCAAGGAGGGATGTTATCAGGAGGATCCATCCCATCCCTCCACTCGACGTTCACGGAAGATGTTCGGCAGAAACGGGGAACCAATCCAGCCCTAAATCACTGTTCTTTACCCGCGAGTTCACGAATTGGGCGCTCCGAGCTCGCAGGGGGTAAGGAGTGGCACTGTGCAATCATGTCTAGGAGCTGCTGCTGCTGCTGCTGATGATGATGATGCTGCTGATGATGATGTTGTTGTTGTTCACATGATGCATCCCAGGTTCAAGTTTCGAGGCATCAACATCCTGGGGCAGTACACGGACTCGCTGTACTCTGAACGCATCAGCACGCTGGGTGAGTCAGTCCGGTACATGAACCATAATCATGAGTAGAGGAAATGGTGAACTTTTCCTGGGCGTCCCCAAGGTCGACTCAGCCGTAATTGAGTTCCTTGACTGCCACACCGCCCACCTCGAACGCCACCCCATCCCAGCCTTACGAGGCGCTCACCGACAGCTCTTGCCCCAACAGTCTGTTAAGGCTACACGGGCGATCTTTGTCTTTGGTGTGTCCTTCATAGGTGCTACTCGTTACTGACAGCACTTGCCCCAACAGCCCGTTAAGGCTACACGGGCGATCTTTGTCTTTGGTGTGGCCTTCATGGATGCTTCTACTCGCTGACAGCACTTGCCCCAACAGTATGTTAAGGCTACACGGGGGATCTTTGTCTTTGGTGTGTCCTTCATAGGTGCTACTCGCTACTGACAGCACTTGCCCCAACAGTCCGTTAAGGCTACACGGAGGATCTTTGTCTTTGGTGTGTCCTTCATAGGTGCAACTCGATACTGACAGCACTTGCCCCAATAGTCTGTTAAGGCTACACGGGGGACCTTGGTCTTTGGTGTGGCCTTCATAGATGCTTTTACTCGCTGACAGCACTTGCCCCAACAGTCCGTTAAGACTACACGGGGGACCTTGGTCTTTGGTGTGGCCTTCATAGATGCTTTTACTCGCTGACAGCACTTGCCCCAACAGTCCGTTAAGACTACACGGGGGACCTTGGTCTTTGGTGTGGCCTTCATAGATGCTTCTATTCGCTGACAGCACTTGCCCCAATAGTCCGTTAAGGCTACACGGGCGATCTTTGTCTTTGGTGTGGCCTTCATGGATGCTTCTACTCACTGACAGCACTTGCCCCAACAGTCCGTGAAGGCTACACGGGGGACCTTTGTCTTTGTAGGGGATGGACTCTCCGGCAGTACCGTGGGGGTCGTCATCGGGGTGACCCTCTTCGTCGCATCCCTCATCCTCCTCGTCCTCATGGTCGTCTTCCTCACCAGGTGAGGAGCGGCAACCACCTCACCTCACCGCACACTCAACCACAACCTCGCAACAACCTCGGCAACAACCACGCAACAACCGCACCACAACCGCAGCCTCACCACAGGCACGGCTGCAGGCTCACCACAAGGTCACCACAACCAAAACCTCACCACAACCTCACCCACAACCAAAACCTCACCACAACCTCACCACAATGTCACCCGCAACCAAAACCTCAACACAACCTCACCACAATGTCACCACAACCACAACCACAACCTCGGCTACAACCTTCACGACAACCACAGGCTCACCATGGCTACAACCTTCACAATAACCTTACCCGCAACCACAACTTCACCACAACCTCGGCAACAACCGCACCACAACCACAGGCTCACCACGGCTACAACCTTCACGACAAACCTCACCCGCAACCAAAACCTCACCCGCAACCTCGGCAACAACCGCTACCACAACCTCAGGCTCGCCACAGCCTCACCCACTTGAACGAAGGGGCGGCCTCCGAGGTAGCTCCTTGACATCCGGTTCCACGTGGGCCGCTCTCCAGCATGAGCAGCCCGGGAGGACGACGACCGGCAGTTCGCGTGACGATTGCTCCTTGATGAGCACTGCGCAAAAGTGCGGTGATAAGCTTTAACCAGCCCCCCCTTTCCCCACCCTTGCCCCCCCTTTCGCCCCCCCTCTCGCCCCCCCCCCCATCGCCCCCCCACCCCCCCCCTTGCCCCCCCCTTGCCCCCCCCAGGTTCCGGAGCAGGCAGAAGGAGGGGGGCGCCTACTCCCCACGCGACGCCGAGATCTTGGACACGAAGCTCAAGCTGGACCAGCTGTTCAGCCTCTCGGAGCCGGAGACACGCGACGGCGCTCCCTCCCGGTGAGACTCGCGCGCTCGCCCGCACGCACGCTCACCCACACGTTCGCCCACAAGCTCATCCACATGCTCACCCGCACGCTCGCCCACAAGCTCGCCCGCCCGCACGCTCACCCACAAGCTCACCCACACGCTCACCCACACGCTCATCCACACGTTCACCCACACGCTCACCCACACGCTCACCCACACGCTCATCCACACGCTCACCCACACGCTCATCCACACGCTCACCCACACGCTCGCCCACAAGCTCACCCATACATTCGCCCGCACGCTCGCCCGCCCACACACTCACCTACAAGCTCACCCACAAGCTCACCCATACACTCGCCCGCACGCTCACCCACAAGCTCACCCGCCCGCACCCACGCTCGCCCACAAGCTCACCCGCCCGCGCCCACGCTCACCCACAAGCTAACCCACAAGCTCACCCACAAGCTCACCCATATGCTCGCCCACACGCTCACCCGTACATTCGCCCGCACACTCACCTGCCCGCATGCTCACCCACAAGCTCACCCACAAGCTCACCCACACGCTCACCCACACGCTCGCCCACACGCTCACCCGTACATTCGCCCGCATGCTCACCTGCCCGCACGCTCACCCACAAGCTCACCCACAAGCTCACCCACATGCTCACCCACACGCTCACCCACACGCTCGCCCACAAGCTCACCCGTACATTCGCCCGCACGCTCGCCCGCCCACACGCTCGCCCGCACGCTCGCCCGTATGCTCGCCCGCACGCTCGCCCGCACACTCATGCACAAGCTCGCCCCCACGCTCACCCACAAGCTCGCCCCCACGCTCACCCACACGCTCGCCCATACACTCACCCCCACGCTAACCCGCACACTAGCCCCCATGCTCACTCGCATACTCGCCCGCATGCTCACCCACACGCGCTCCCCCACGTTCACCCACAAGCTCACCCATACACTCGCCCGCACGCTCACCCACAAGCTCACCCTCAAGCTCGCCCATATACTCACCCACGCGCTCGCCCGCAAGCTCACCCACACGCTCACCCGCACACTCACCCACACGCTCACCCGCGCGCTCGCCCTCCCCCAGGCCCACTCGTGCAGCGTCCCACCCCTGTGTGTGATCTCCCACTGAACTGACGTGGAATTTAAAGGTTCTCGGTTTTGTTTTGCTGTCCTCTCGGTCCACCAAACCTCGTGTGCCCTGCCGGCCTTAATAGGTGCTCGCTAACAGCTTGTTGCCCCGGCCGTGCGTCACGTGGGATCCCTGCCTGTGTGTGTGTTTGGGTATGTGTGTGTGTTGGTGTCTGTGCGTTTGGGTATGTGTGTTGGTGTGTTGGTGTCTGTGTGTTGGTGTGTGTGTTTGTGTGTGTGTGTTTGGGTATGTGTGTGTGTTGGTGTCTGTGCGTTTGGGTATGTGTGTTGGTGTGTGGATTGGTGTATTTGCGTGTGTGTGTTGGGGTATGAGTGTTGGTGTATTGGTGTGTGTTGGTGTGTTAGTGTGTGTATGTTTGGGTATGTGTGTTTGTGTGTGTATTTGTGTGTATGTTTGGGTATGTGTGTTGGTGTGTGTTTGTGTGTGTGTTGGGGTATGTGTGTTGGGGTGCGTGTGTCTGTGTGCGTGTGTGCGTGTTGGTGTGTGTTGGTGTGTGTGTGTGTTGGTGTGTGTTGGTGTTGGTGTGTGTGTGTGTGTTGGTGTGTGTGTCTGTGTGCGTGTGTCTGTGTGTGTTGGTGTGTGTGTGTGTGTTGGTGTTGGTGTCTGTGTGTGTTGGTGTTGGTGTCTGTGTGTTGGTGTGTGTTGGTGTGTTGGTGTGTGTTGGTGTGTGTGTGTGTGTGTTGGTGTGTGTGTGTGTTGGTGTGTGTTGGTGTGTGTGTGTTGGTGTGTGTGTGTTGGTGTGTGTGTGTGTGCGTGTGTGTGTTGGTGCGTGTGTGTGCTGGTGTGTGTGTGTGCGTGCATTGGTGCGTGCATCATAGTTCTCCACACCCCACCCCCTTGCGCTCCGAGCCGGCCTTCACAGGTGCTGCTCGCTAACAGCCCTTGCCCCAACGGTCTGTTTAAAGGCTACACGGGGGATCTTTGTCTTTGTCTCGTGCACACCCCCAGCCTCTCCTCGTTCCTGTTCAAGCACCGTGACCCGTTCAGCGTTCAGTAAGCAGCCTGCAACCACACACAGCACCACCACCACCAGCTCCTCCAGGCTAAGCAGGGGTCAGCCTGGTTAGTGCAGAGATGGGGGACTGAGCCCAGACTCACCCCAAGCTAAGCAGCCTGCAACCACACACAGCACCACCACCACCAGCTCCTCCAGGCTAAGCAGGGGTCAGCCTGGTTAGTGCAGAGATGGGGGACTGAGCCCAGACTCACCCCAAGCTAAGCAGCCTGCACACACACAGCCCCACCACCACCACCAGCTCCTCCAGGCTAAGCAGGGGTCAGCCTGGTTAGTACAGAGACGGGAGACTGGGCCCAGACTCACACCAAGCTAAGCAGCCTGCAACCACACACAGCACCACCAGCACCAGCTCCTCCAGGCTAAGCAGGGGTCAGCCTGGTTAGTGCAGAGACAGGGGACTGAGCCCAGACTCACCCCAAGCTAAGCAGCCTGCAACCACACACAGCACCACCACCACCAGCTTCTTCAGGCTAAGCAGGGGTCAGCCTGGTTAGTGCAGAGACAGGGGACTGGGTCCAGACTCACCCCAAGCTAAGCAGCCTGCAACCACACACAGCACCACGACCACCACCAGCTCCTTCAGGCTAAGCAGGGGTCAGCCTGGTTAGTGCAGAGATGGGGGACTGGGCCCAGACTCTCACCCCAAGCTAAGCAGCCTGTAACCACACACAGCACCACCACCACCACCAGCTCCTCCAGGCTAAGCAGGGGTCAGCCTGGTTAGTGCAGAGATTGGGGACTGAGCCCAGACTCACCCCAAGCTAAGCAGCCTGCAACCACACACAGCACCAGCACCACCACCAGCTCCTTCAGGCTAAGCAGGGGTCAGCCTGGTTAGTGCAGAGATTGGGGACTGAGCCCAGACTCACCCCAAGCTAAGCAGCCTGCACACACACACAGCATCCAGCACCACCACCGTCAGCTCCTTCAGGCTAAGCAGGGGTCAGCCTGGTTAGTGCAGAGATGGGGGACTGAGCCCAGACTCACCCCAAGCTCAGCAGGCGTCGGCCTGGTTAGTATAGAGATGGAGGATAGTATTGACTGATGCAAAGACATTCGACCCCGCAACCGCTTGGAGGTGGTGACTCCACCGTTGCCGACGATTCCTAGTTCAGTCGAAACCGGTGCACAGTGCATCACGTCTGTTCGGCCGCTCGAATCGGCTCGGCACCGTTGCGATGGCGAGCCGGCGAAAGGAGCGAGGGGAGCCCAGTGTAGTTCAGCCTTTCTTATGCAGTCTATTCTTAGTCTTAAGCCTCACCTTACCATATTAATAATAAGTATGCGGCCCTTGCCCCACCACCCTCTCCAACCATTATATATACGGAGTGGTAGCTCTTGCAATCTCTCATTTACGTGATGCAGCTGTCGTGGCTGTGACGGTACCACCTGAAGACGGAAGCTTGTGTTGCCTCCGGAACGTCGTGATTTTTATTTTATTTTACTTTTTAATGTTTTTACCTACGTGACTTTACTGAAAAAATCTAAGAATATGAATCATTGCAGTCACGAAAGCTTCAAATCTAGAATCAAATCTAGAACCCAGTGTAGTTGTTGATGTTTATTATCTCTTTTGTGTCGCACGAGGCACGACAACGATTTGCGCGCGGGTCTGTCGCGCATCCTCTGAACCTCGTGGTTTCCCCAGGAGGATCAGCGACGATGCTCATTTGACGATGATGATTGTGATGACGACGACGATTACAATAATGATGACGATAATGACGATCACGACGGCGACGATGATGACGATAATGATGATGACGATGATGGCGACCATTACGATGACTATAATGATGATGACGATGATGACGACGATGATGATGACGATAATGACGATGATGATGATGACGATAATGATGACGACGATGATGACGACGATGATAACGATGATGATAATGATGACGACGATGACGATAACGATGATGACGATAATGATGACGACTACGATAATGATGACGATGATGATGACGATAATGATGACGACGATGATGACGATGATGATGTTGAAGACGATCATGATGACGATAATGATGACGACGATGATAATGATGACGACGACGACGACGATAATGATGATGACGACGACGATAATGATGACGATGATGATGACGACGATGATGACGATGATGATGTTGAAGACGATCATGATGACGATAATGATGACGATCGCCGAGGGTCAACTCCGTTCATCACTCGACTCTGATGGTCGAGGCCGCAGACGCAGCGGTGGCTACGCAATGCTCACTGCGCAGGAGCCGAGCGGGGGGCTGTGCGGTAGCCGCGTTGTGGTAGCCGCGTTGCGGTAGCTGCCGTACCACCGAGTGAAACACTGCCTCTCTCATTGTTCTAGGCTGCTTAGTTACAGGAAGTCGGTCAAGTAAGTCCGCACCACCACCGCCACCACCACCGCCGCCACCACCGCCGCCACCACCCCACCCCACCACCACCACCACACCACCACCACCACACCACCACCACCGCCCCACCACCCCACCACCCCCACCACCACCACCCCACCACCCCACCACCACCACCCCACCACCCCACCACCACCACCCCACCACCACCCACCACCCCACCACCCCACCACCACCACCCCACCACCACCACCACCACACCACCCCCACCACCACCACCACCACCGCCCCACCGCCCCACCACCCCACCACCACCCCACCACCCCACCACCCCACCACCACCACCCCACCACCACCACCCCACCACCACCACCCCACCACCACCACCCCACCACCACCACCCCACCACCACCCCACCACCCCACCACCACCACCCCCACCACCACCCCACCACCCCACCACCACCACCCCACCACCACCACCCCACCACCACCACCCCACCACCACCACCCCACCACCACCACCCCACCACCACCACCACCACCCCACCACCACCGCCACCACCACCGCCACCACCACCGCCACCCATCACCCCACCACCACCACCACCCCACCACCACCACCCCACCACCACCACCCACCACCACCACCCCACCACCACCACCACCACCCCACCACCACCGCCACCACCACCGCCACCACCACCGCCACCACCACCGCCACCCCATCACCCCACCACCACCACCACCACCCCACCACCACCACCCCACCACACCGGGTGTGCTGCCCGCTCCTGTGTGCCGTGCCGAGTGCCGTGCGCTTCCCACCGCCGTCTGCGCCCCCCTACCACATTCCCGTGTGCCAGAGGTCTCAAACGGGTTTTGATTCCTTACCCGTACCCGGCCGCACCAGGGTCGCAAACGGGTACCCGTACCCGGCCGTACCCGTACCCGGCCGGGTACCTGATTGCGACCTCTGGGATGAAGCCATGTTGCAGGTGCGGGTGGGTTGATTCTAGGAACTTGAATTGTGAGAAGAGACAAGACGTTGGGAAATGAGTGACAATCACGGTGACTCACCAGTGACTCACGGCCTACCCGTACCCGTACCCGGCCGCACCAGGGTCGCAAACAGGTATCGGGTAGGGTACGGGTACCGGGTACCCGGTTGCAACCTCTGCCGTGTGCCGAGCCGCGGTGGCGTTCTGTGGAGCGGTCAGCGATCGGGAAGTGTCGGCGCAGTTGCACCGCCTGCACACTCGACGCCACGTCTGCCACGCGCCGGTGGCGGTCGGCGGCTACGGAGCCTGCCGGGCATACTTCACTGCCCTGGCGCGCGGTCGCGACCTCATCGCCTGCCCCCCCCCCCTCCAAACACCACCACCACGCAATCCTCTCGCCGCCACCGCAGCCACTGCATGGCGCTTGCTTCTCCCGCTGCCGCGCTGTGTGCCGTGGCGGAGTTGCCGTGTTGCCGCGGCGGTGCCGCCGTGTGCCGTGGCTGTGTTGCCGTGGTCATGCCGCTGGTTGCCACTGTTGCCGCGTGCCGCTGTGTGCCACTGTTGCCGCGTGCCGCTGTGTGCCGTGGCTGTGTTGCCGTGTGCCGCTATGTGCCGTGACGGTGCCGCTGTGTGCCGTGGCTGTGTGCCGTGGCTGTGTGCCGTGTGCCGCTGCGTGCTACTGTGTTGCCGTGGTCATGCCGTTGTGTGCCGTGGCTGTGTTGCCGTGGTCATGCCGCTGGTGCGGCGGGGGAGTTTGACGTGCCAACGTGTGCGGTGTGTGAGGATGCGGCCACACGGGGGCTGCCCGGTGGAGCCGGGTGGGACTCGGACCGTTGTGTTTGTTGCGCGCCCCCCGCCCCCCGCCCCCCGCCCCCCCCTCCCCCCGCCCCCCGCCCCCCGCCCCCCTCCCCCCTCCCCCCGCCCCCCTCCCCCCTACCCCCGCCCCCCGCCCCCCGCAGGCCGGTGCCGAAGAAGTCCTTCCTGCTGCACGTGGAGTCGCTGTGCGCCAACGGGAACCTCAAGTTCATCGACGAGTTCACGGTGCGAGCGCAGCCCCCACCAGCACACCCGCACCCCCCGGCCCTACACACATACACAGCTCCTACACACACACACAGCTCCTACACACACACACGCAGCCCCTACACACATACACAGCTCCTACACACACACACGCAGCTCCTACACACACACAGCTCCTACACACACACACAGTCCCTACACACACACACACAGCCCCTACACACACACACGCAGCCCCTACACACACACACAGCTCCTACACACACACACACAGCCCCTACACACACACACACAGCCCCTACACACACACACACAGCCCCTATACACACACACACAGCCCCTACACACACACACACAGCCCCTACACACACACACACAGCCCCTACACACCACACACAGCCCCTACACACACACACACACAGCCCCTACACACACACACACAGCTCCTACACACACACACACACAGCCCCTACACACACACACACAGCCCCTACACACACACACACAGCCCCTACACACACACACACAGCCCCTACACACACACACACAGCCCCTACACACACACACACAGCCCCTACACACACACACACAGCCCCTACACACACACACACACAGCCCCTACACACACACACACAGCCCCTACACACACACACAGCCCCTACACACACACACAGCCCCAAACACACACACAGCCCCTACACACACACACACGCAGCCCCTACACACACACACACAGCCCCTACACACACACAGCTCCTACACACACACACGCAGCCCCTACACACCACACAGCTCCTACACACACACACGCAGCCCCTACACACACACAGCTCCTACACACACACACGCAGCCCCTACACACACACACAGCCCCTACACACACACACACGCAGCCCCTACACACACACACAGCTCCTACACACACACACACACGCAGCCCTACACACACAACACAGCTCCTACACACACACACAGCCCCTACACACACACAGCTCCTACACACACACACGCAGCCCCTACACACACACACAGCCCCTACACACACACACACGCAGCCCCTACACACACACACAGTTCCTACACACACACACGCAGCCCCTACACACACACACAGCCCCTACACACACACACACACAGCCCCTACACACACACACAGCCTCCTACACACACACACACAGCCCCTACACACACACACCAGCCCCTACACACACAACACAGCCCCTACAAACACACACACACAGCCCCTACACACACACCCAGCCCCTACACACACAAACAGCCCTACACCACACACAGCCCCTACACACACACCACAGCCCCTAAACACACACACGCCCTACACACACACACACAGCCCCTACACACACACACACAGCCCCTACACACACACACATCCCCTACACACACACACACAGCCCCTACACACAACACACACAGCCCTACACACACACACACAGCCCCTACACACACACACAGCCCCTACACACACACACAGCCCTACACACACAGCACACAGCCCCTACACACCACACCAGCTTCCCTACACACACACACAGCTCCTACACACACCACAGCCTCCTACCACACACACGCCGACCAGCCCTACACACACACACGCCCCTACACACACACAGCCCCTACACACACCACAGCCCCTACCACACACACACAGCCCCTACACACACACACACAGCCCCTACACCACACACACACACACACACACACAGCCCCTACACACACCACACAGCCCCTACAACACACACACCATAACACACACACCAGCCCCTACACACACACACAGCCCCTACACACACACACACAGCCCCTACACACACACACACAGCCCCTACACACACACACAGCCCCTACACACACACACAGCCCCTACACACCACACAGCCCCTACACACACACACAGCCCCCTACACCACACACACAGCCCCTACACACACACACAGCCCCTACACACACACACAGCTCCGACACACACACACAGCCCCTACACACACACACAGCCCCTACACACACACACAGCCCCTACACACACACACAGCCCCTACACACACACACAGCCCCTACACACACACACAGCCCCTACACACACACACACAGCCCCTACACACAACACACACAGCCCCACACACACACACAGCCCCTACCCACACACACAGCCCCTACACACACACACAGCCCCTACACACACACACACAGCCCCTACACACACACCAGCCCCTACACACACACACACACAGCCCCTACACACACACACAGCCCCTACACACACACAGCCCCTACACACACACAGCCCCTACACACCACACAGCCCCTACACACACACACACACAGCCCCTACACACACACACCCCTACACACACACACACAGCCCCTACACACACACAGCCCCTACACACACACCCAGCCCCTACACACACACAGCCCCTACACACACACACAGCCCCTACACACACACACACACGCCCCTACACACACACACAGCCCCTACACACACACAGCCCCTACACACACACACAGCCCCTACACACACACACAGCCCCTACACACACACAGCCCCTACACACACACACAGCCCCTACACACACACACAGCCCCTACACACACACACGCCCCTACACACACACAGCCCCTACACACACACACACACTTGCCCCTACACACACACACAGCCCCTACACACACACACGCCCCTACACACACACACAGCCCCTACACACACACACAGCCCCTACACACACACACACACAGCCCCTACACACACACACACAGCCCCTACACCACCACACAGCCCCTACACACACAGACACAGCCCCTACACACACACACACACAGCCCCTACACACACACCCACACAGCCCCTACACACACACACAGCCCCTACACACACACACAGCCCCTACACACACACACACAGCCCCTACACACACACACAGCCCCTACACACACACACAGCCCCTACACACACACACAGCCCCTAACACACACACACAACCAGCCCCTACACACACCACAACAGCCCCTACCACACACACAGCCCCTACACACACCACACAGCCCCTACACACACACACACAGCCCCCTACACACACACAGCCCCTACACACAACACACACGCCCTACACACACACACAGCCCCTACACACACACACACAGCCCTACACACACACACAGCCCCTACACACACACACAGGCCCCTACACACACACACACAGCCCCTACACACCACACACGCCCCTACACACACACACAGCCCCTACACACACACACAGCCCCTACACACACAACACAGCCACCGACACACACACACAGCCCCTACACACACACACAGCCCCTACCACACACACACAGCCCCTACACACACACACAGCCCCTACACACACACACACACAGCCCTACACCACACACAACACAGCCCCTACACACACACACACAGCCCCTACACACACACACACAGCCCTACACACACACACACAGCCCCTACACACACCACACAGCCCCTACACACACACACAGCCCCTACACACACACACACAGCCCCTACACACACACACACAGCCCCTACACACACACACAGCCCCTACACACACACAGACACACCCACCCAGCCCCCACACACACACAGTCTCTACCACACACACACAGCCCCTACACACACAACAGCCCCTACACACACACACAGCCCCTACACACACACACACAGCCCCTACACACACACACAGCCCCTACACACACACACACAGCCCCTACACACACACACAACAGCCCCTACACCACACACCACACAGCCCCTACACACACACACAGCCCCTACACACACACACAGCCCCTACACACACACACAGCCCCTACACACACACACACAGCCCCATAGACACACACACGGCCCCTACACACACACACAGCCCCTACACACACACAGCCCCTACACACACACACAGCCCCTACACACACACACAGCCCCTACACACACACACACAGCCCTACACACACACACACAGCCCCTACACACACACACAGCCCCTACACACACACACAGCCCCTACACACACACACAGCCCCTACACACACACACACACAGCCCCTACACACACACACAGCCCCTACACACACACACAGCCCCTACACACACACACAGCCCCTACACACACACACAGCCCCTACACACACACACACACAGCCCCTACACACACACACACAGCCCCTACACACACACAGCCCCTACACACACGCACAGCCCTACACACACGCACAGCCCTACACACACGCACAGCCCTACACACACACACAGCCCTACACACACACACACAGCCCCTACACACACACACAGCCCTACACACACACCAGCCCCTACACACACACACAGCCCCTACACACACACACAGCCCCTACACAACACACACACAGCCCCTACACA
>NC_083846.1:4910961-4913071 GCF_015708825.2 Lethenteron reissneri
GTGTACACGCGTGTGTGTGTGTACACGCGTGCGTGTGTGTGTACACACACGCGTGCGTGTGTGTGTACACACACGCGTGCGTGTGTGTGTACACGCGTGTGTGTGTGTGGGGGGAGCGGTGGTGCAGTGGTTAGCGCTACGCTGCGCTAAGAACCCAGCCCATCGAGTTCGATTCCCGCTCACGGGCAACACCGGTGACGATTATCTGAACCGGTCCTGGGCCTCCCATAGGTCGACTCAGCCTCAAATGAGTACTTGGTGCGGTGTGTAATAAACATTGCCCACTGGGGAGACAAAGGCAGCCGGGCGTGGTGCTGGCCACCCACCCCATAACATCACTTGCCCCAACAGTCTGCTAAGGCTATACGGGGAATCTTTGTCTTTATCTTTATCTTTGTACACGTGTTCATCTGAGATCACTCCATGGAACATAACTCATCAGTTGTGGTGGTTATGGTTGTTGTTGTTGTGGTGGTTGTGGTGGTTCTGGTTGTTGTGGTTGTTGTGGTTGTTCCGGTTGTTGTTGTGGTGGTTTTGGTTGTTGTGGTTGTTGTTGTGTTGGTTGTGGTGGTTCTGGTTGTTGTGGTTGTTGTTGTGGTTGTTGTTGTTGTGGTTGTTGTTGTGGTTGTTGTTGTTGTGGTTGTTGTTGTGGTTGTGGTTGTTGTTGTTGTTGTTGTGGTTGTGGTTGTTGTTGTTGTTGTTGTGGTTGTTGTTGTGGTTGTGGTTGTTGTTGTGGTTGTTGTTGTGATTGTGTGTATTGCTGCCCCCGCAGGGCTACCACTGCCCCAACGAGCTGGTGGCTGTGGTTGTTGTTGTGGTTGTTGTGGTTGTTGTTGTGGTTGTTGTTGTGGTTTTGGTTGTTGTTATGGTTGTTGTTGTGGTTGTTGTAGTTGTTGTGATTGTTGTTGTGGTTGTTGTTGTGGTTGTTGTAGTTATTGTGGTTGTTGTGGTGGTTGTTGTTGTGATTGTGTGTATTGCTGCCCGCGGTCGCAGGGCTACCACTGCCCCAACGAGCTGATGGTTGTTGTGATTGTTGTTGTGATTGTTATTGTGGTTGTTGTTGTTGTTGTGATTGTGTGTATTGCTGCCCCCGCGCAGGGCTACCACTGCCCCAACGAGCTGGTGGCCACGCAGGGCCCGCTGGCCGGCACCGTGGGGGACTTCTGGCGCATGGTGTGGGAGACGGGGGCCAGCGCCATCGCCATGCTCACCGCCTGCGTAGAGAGGGGACGGGTGAGACACACACACACACAGCCCCTACACACACACACACAGTCTCTACACACACACACAGCCCCTACACACACACACACACACAGCCCCCACACACACACAGCCCCTACACACACACACACACACAGCCCCCACACACACACAGCCCCTACACACACACACACACACAGCCCCCACACACACACATACAGGTACACACACACACACAGCCCCTACACACACACAGCCCCTACACACACACATACAGGTACACACACACACACACACAGCCCCTACACACACACACACAGGTACACACAAACACACACACAGCCCCTACACACACACACACAGCCCCTACACACACACACACAGGTACACACACACACACAGCCCCTACACACACACACACACAGGTTCACACACACACTCACAGGTACACACACACACTCACACAGTCCCTACACACACACACACAGCCCCATAGACTCACACACAGCCCCTACACACACACACACACAGCCCCTACAACACACACACACACAGCCCCTACACACACACACAGCCCCTACACACACACAGTCCTACACACAACAGCCCCTACACCCACAGGTACACACACAGCCCCTACACACACAGCACCATAGACTCACACACAGCCCCTACACACACCACACACAGCCCCTACACACACACAGGTACACACACACAGCCCCTACACACACACAGGTACACACACACAGCCCCTACACACACACACACAGCCCCTACACACACACACACAGCCCCATAGACTCACACACCAGCCCCTACCACACACAGGTACACACACACAGCCTCTACACACACACACACCAGCCACACACCACACACCCCTACACCCACACACACACCGCCC